>NC_057809.1:25186531-25486531 GCF_018294505.1 Triticum aestivum
GTAACGATGCGGCGTCAATATTACTAAATACTCGGAGCGCGATAAAATCATGAGTTTTTTTTGCACGACGTGGGCACATGTGCTATAGGAACGATGGTATTTTTTCATAATTTTTGGTGATGGAGAAGTATCCGAAAAATTCCCTCTACGCGGATTGCCCTTCGCGCGTCTAAGGCTGTGGCCGGCGGCCTCCGGGGGCTAGCATGCCGCCAAATCTTGCGTAGGCGGCCTCTCACAAGTCTGGAAGTGTTGTGGCGGTTGCAAACGCCCGGCACGCGTGTCCGGGGTGTGCCCCCCCCTCACGGACGGCGCCGCCGCCGGCACCTGGAGGGAGGAAACGGACGCGTGGGGTCTACACGGAGGGGATCTTGCTGTGGGTCTGGCCCGGATGTTGCTCCAAAGTGTTCCTATGGGCTGACCTAACACAACCGGGTGGGGAGGTCCACTGGTCAAAGCCCGTCCGTGCAAAGTCAAAGGGCTAGATCCCGTGGTCAAACGCTACAGGGTTAGGCGGGATGGGGGCACTGGGGGTAGCAATGCCACCGGAGCGTCGCACCGGGCCCTCATACATGCGGGGTGGTGTGGTGGCATGTCCGAAGAGGCGGGACGCGTCTCCGGGGCGTGGCCCCCCTCACGGACGGCGATGACACGGTAGTAGACGTTCTGCGGTAACGATGCGGCGTCAACATTACTAAATACTCGGAGCGCGATAAAATCATAACTTTTCTGCACGATGTGGGCACATGTGCTATAGGAACGATGGTATTTTTTCATAATTTTTGGTGATGGAGAAGTATCCGAAAAATTCCCTCTACGCGGATTGCCCTTCACGCGTCTACGGCTGTGGCCGGCGGCCTCCGGGGGCTAGCATGCCGCCAAATCTTGCGTAGGCGGCCTCTCACAAGTCTGGAAGTGTTGTGGTGGTTGCAAACGCCCGGCACGCGTGTCCGGGGTGTGCCCCCCCTCACGAACGGCGCCGCCGCCGGCACCTGGAGGGGGGAAACGGACGCGGGGGGTCTACACGGAGGGGATCTTGCTGTCGGTCTGGCCCGGATGTTGCTCCAAAGTGTTCCTATGGGCTGACCTAACACAACCGGGTGGGGAGGTCCACTGGTCAAAGCCCGTCCGTGCAAAGTCAAAGGGCTAGATCCCGTGGTAAAACGCTACAGTGTTAGGCGGGACGGGGGCACTGGGGGGTAGCAATGCCACCGGAGCGTCGCACCCGGCCCTCATACATGCGGGGTGGTGTGGTGGCATGTCCGAAGAGGCGGGACGCGTCTCCGGTGCGTGGCCCCCCTCACGGACGGCGATGACACGGTAGTAGACGTTCTGCGGTAATGGTGCGGCGTCAATATTATTAAATACTCGGAGCGCGATAAAATCATGAGTTTTTTTGCACGCCGTGGGCAAATGTGCTATAGGAACGATGGTATTTTTTCATAATTTTTGGTGATGGAGAAGTATTCAAAAAATTCCCTCTACGCGGATTGCCCTTCGCGCGTCTACGGCTGTGGCCGGCGGCCTCCGGGGTCTAGCATGCCGCCAAATCTTGCGTAGGCAGCCTCTCACAAGTCTGGAAGTGTTGTGGCGGATGCAAACGCCCGGCACGCGTGTCCGGGGTGTGCCCCCCCTCACGGACGGCGCCGCCGCCGGCACCTGGAGGGGGGAAATGGACGTGTGTGGTCTACACGGAGGGGATCTTGCTGTGGGTCTGGCCCGGATGTTGCTCCAAAGTGTTCCTATGGGCTGACCTAACACAACCGGGTGGGGAGGTCCACTGGTCAAAGCCCGTCCGTGTAAAGTCAAAGGGCTAGATCCCGTGGTCAAACGCTACAGGGTTAGGCGGGACGGGGGCACTGGGGGTAGCAATGCCACCGGAGCGTCGCACCAGGCCCTCATACATGTGGATTGCTACCCCCAGTGCCCCCGTCCCGCCTAATCCTGTAGCGTTTGACCACGGGATCTAGCCCTTTGACTTTGCACGGAAGGGCTTTTACCAGTGGACCTCCCCACCCGGTTGTGTTAGGTCAGCCCATAGGAACTCTTTGGAGCAACATCCGGGCCAGACCCACGGCAAGATCCCCTCCGTGTAGACACCACGCGTCCGTTTCGCCCCTCCAGATGCCGGGTACCGGCTCCCATACAGACGGTAAACTAAGAATCTAAAAATGTAATAATTGATTTGATTAAAAACTCTGGTATTCATCATTGAAAATGTACAATTGCTGTGAACCTTTTAGTGCTCGGGCACTGGGCCGGCTGCCTGAGCACACCCGGTGCCCGAGCACTGAAAAGTTCACAGCAACTGTCCATTTTCTGCATATAAGTCTAATGAACACCGGAGCTTATAATGTATGGATTAGTGAACTATTTAAACAGGTCTAATTGCTTTTCCCTCGGCGAGGTGGGACTATTTTTTTTTAAAAAGTAGTTGCCATCTATGCCTACGGCATAGCCGTCGGCATAGGCCTCCTTTCTATGCCGACGGCCTGGCCGTCGGCATAGAGCCACCCTTATCCACTCGATGGCCCTCTCGCTGTCAGGTGGGACCACTCCTATGCCGACGGCCCTGGCCGTCGGCATAGGGCCGCCTTATCCTCGACACCCCGGCCCTCCTCCTCCACTTCTTTCTCTCCTCGCACCCCGATCCAACTCCCTCTCCTCGACACCCAACCGCCGCCGCCACCCTCTCCGCGCCGTCGATGCCCCCTAGCCGCTCGCCCCGCCACCGGCCGCCACCATCTCCACCCACCCGCGCCGCGCCGCCGCCATCTCCACCCACCCGCGCCGCGCCGCCGTCATCTCCGCCCTACCCGCCCCGTCCCCACCCACCCACCCACCCGCGCCGCGCCGCCGCCATCTCCACCCTCCTCACAACCCGCGCCGCCGCCGCCGCCCAACCCCCGCCGCCTCGACCCCGCCCCGGCCTCCCGTCACCTCCACCGGCTGGCCGCGGCTCTCGCCGGCCCGCGCCCCTGCTGTGTTGGCCGGGCTTCTTCGGCCGGCCCAACCCCGCCCCGGCCCTCCCGTCACCTCCACCGCCGACCCCTGCCTCCAACGCCACCACCGCGACGCCTCTCTGCCGGTGAGCTAACACTTCTTTTTTTCATTTTTTTTTGCATTATTTAGCTACTGTTGGATGTATGAATGGATGCATGGATGGATGTTGGATGTTGTTAGGTTGCTAGATGGATGAATGTTGTATGTGTCTTAGATGGATGGAGGAATCTCGGTAAAACGAATTATTTTGCTACGGTTAGGTTGCTAGATGGATGAATCTCGGCAAAATGAATTATCGTAGTTAAAAAAGCAACTTGAGTCACTTAGTTTATAAAATTGTTAACGAAGATTTTATTTTCAGTTTGTGATGTTGTTAAGTAGCTATGTGAGATGTGCTTCAAATTTGGGATATGATAAGTGGTTATTTCATCATGATGATCTTGCTAAAAAAATTGATGTGTCAATGCTTAATGTGAGGTGATGACCTAAATTGCGATATGATTATTTCTTCCAAATTTGATAGTTGACAAAATATGATTTTTCTTTATAGTTTAGAGTGTCAATGCTTAATGTGAGGTGATGACCTAAATTTTTTTCCACTCGGTGTAATTAACAGGATTTGTGGTGTTCCATCTTCGTGGAGTGATTGTCGACGTTGGAGGTGTTGGTCCACGATCGTCCCTCTGCTTTGATCGACTACATCGGAGGGTGAGCAACAATTCCATGACCTCGCCCACTTTTTTTCCATGTCACTAGATTAAAATTTCACATCAAGTCCCGTAACCTAGGTCTCCCGCCCGAAAGGGTTGCATCGATTAATATGCATTCAATTGCATATTTATCACCGCAGCTCTTTCGGATTGTCCAGCGTTTTCCATGGACAGCCCGAGGATGTGTAGATTGGGTATGTTCTCCATGTTCTACCCCGTTCCGAGACAGGATTTCGGCGGTGCCTCCCCGTTGTTCTCCGGAGCACATTCTCTCGGCTATTTGCCGAGACGTGTATCTGGAGAACAGCGGGGAGGTGCTGCCGAAATTTTGTCTCGGAACGGGGTAGAATGGAGAACGTACTCAATCTACACATCCTCGGGTGGGATTAGGACCCATCTTTACCTATTAGAGATGTAGGTGGATTAAACGCGGTAGAAACTAAAAATTTGATGTGATTAATTTAAGTGAATCCTTAATTATGTTGTGTGGGTTGCAAAACAGCACAGGATGGCAGATAATCAGTGGATGTACAGTGGTTTTATCCGTCGGAATCGAGTAACATCAGAGTGGATCGCGAAAACCGATATGTATTTGAAGGAGATATTTATGCTTTGTGAGATTTCTTATATGCTTGGTGGTGATGATACTTATATGTTTATGCTTTGCGATGCTTTTTATGATGTGTGATGATGAATTTGTTGTGTGATGCTGCTAGGCCAGCTGTTATGTGATGTATATATTTGTTGTGTGATGATGTATATTCAAATGAATTGAGCTGAAACAAAACAGAAAAAAGAAAAAAAAACAGACAGAAACTATGCCGACGGCCAGGCCATCGGCATAGAGCTGCCGTGAGCTCCCGGTGGCTGCCACGTGGCACGTCTATGCCGATGGCCTAGCCGTCGGCACAGTTTCAAACTAGGTCGACGGCTAGGCCGTCGGCATAGACCTGCTCCAGGAGCTCCCAGTGGCTGCCACGTGGCAGGTCTATGCCGACGGTCTGGCCGTCGGCATAGTTCCAAACTAAGCCGACAGCTAGGCCGTCGGCATAGACCCGCCCCAGGGGTGACGCCTGCTCGCCACGTGGCACGTCTATGCGGCCGTCGGCTTAGTTTGAAACTATGCCGACGGCTAGGCCGTCGGCATAGACGTGCCATGTGGTGAGCAAGTGTTGGTCAGCACTTGACGACGGCCACCATTAGGCGATAACGTTGCCGACGGCCAGGGCCGTCGGCATAGATGTACGGACACCGTCGGGATAGGGCCTATGCCGACGGCCTTCCTGGCTACGCCGACGGATATGTTGCCGACGGCCCTATGCCGACGGGGGCCGTCGGCATAGGCCTGTCCCGACGGCCGTCGGCATAGGGTGCGATTCCGGTAGTGTGAGTTGCAATAGCTTCTACGAGATACAAATACCGGAGTTCATGGGTTCTCTCCGTAAGTTGAGATATCTCGACCTATCATGGTCACCGTTCATTGGAAGGATACCGCCGCAGCTCAGTAATCTCTCCAACTTACAATACTTAAATCTTGAGTTCTACTCGTACGTCAGTGATGATTCTTCCTTCCATACTGATATCACCTGGTTATCACAGTTAACTTCCATTGAGCACCTGGATATTACTGGGGTGAACCTCAGTACAATTGTTCACTGGCTTACGGTTGTGAACATGCTTCCAACTCTGAAAGTTCTCCATCTTGCCAATTGTCAGCTTAGAAGTAGCCCTGATTCTCTTCCACTCTCGAACTTGACATCTCTTGAAACACTGGACTTTTCAGGCAATGACCTTCATAAACGTGGCACACCCAACTGGTTTTGGGATTTAACTAGCCTCAAGAATCTAGATATCTCGTCTAATGGTTACTATGGCCCGTTCCCGGACGATATAGGTAATATGACCTCGACTGTGGAGCTTGATTTATCAGCAAACAACCTTGTAGGCATGATACCGTCCAACTTAAAGAACCTGTGTAATTTGAAGAGATTGGTTTCTTCCATGAACAATATCAATGGGAGTATAGCAGAGTTATTCCATCGATTACCCAGCTGTTCACAGAATAAACTACAAGAGTTGTTACTACCAGGCAACAATCTGACTGGAAGCCTGCCGACTACACTAGTAGAGCCCTTGAGAAACCTGAGCTGGCTGGATCATGCTGAGAACAAACTCACTGGTCATGTCCCGGTGTGGATAGGAGAGCTCACACAGCTAACGACGTTGGTGCTTAACTCTAATAACCTGGACGGGGTCATGCATGAAGGCCATTTATCACGTCTAGCTATGTTAAAGGAATTGACACTGTCAGACAACTCCATTGCCATCACACTGAGTCCAACTTGGGTTCCTCCTTTCAGCCTAAATTGGGTTGGACTTCGGTCCTGTCAGCTAGGGCCTAAATTCCCAATGTGGCTTAAATGGCAAACAGACGTAGTGAGTCTTGATATATCAAACGCAAGAATAAATCACATGCTACCAGGTTGGTTTTGGATAGCAACTTCCTCAGTAGACTATCTGAATATACGAAATAATCAGATTACAGGAGTGCTCCCATCAACAATGGAATTTATTAGAGCAGGGGTAATGGATTTCAGTTCTAACCAGCTTGGTGGTCCAATACCTAAACTTCCCATCAACCTAACTGACCTGGATCTCAGTCGGAACAATCTAGTTGGGCCACTACCATTAGACTCTGGAGCTCCAGGGCTTGAAAGACTTTTTCTATATAACAACATGATCTCTGGGGCCATTCCATCTTCTTTGTGCAAATTACAATTTTTGTGGTCGTTGGATCTATCAAGAAATAACCTCAATGGATCAATTACCGGTTGCCTAGTCAAAAAGTCCAGCACAAACATGACAGAACTGACTCTGAGCATCGTTAATCTAAGCTTGAGAAACAACAACCTCTTGAATTTCCTTCACTTCTCCAGAAATGTCCACAACTCATCTTTCTTGATCTCGGACATAATCAATTCTTTGGGACTTTACCAGCATGGATTGGGGAGAAGCTATCATCTTTGTCATTCTTACGACCGAGCTTACGAAGCTTGTTGATCTTCAATATCTGGACCTTGCATACAATAATTTATCAGGGAGCATACCGAGATCTATTGTTAATTGTACAGGCATGACACAAACAAGAGACAACTTCGATGATCTTCAGAATGCGTTAACTTCTCAAAGACAGAGTGGTGAAAATCAAGCAGTTGACTATACTGAGAATTTCACGATACTCACGAAAGGTCAAGAGAGACTATATACAGGAGAAATCGTATACATGGTGAATCTAGATTTATCCTGTAATAGTCTTACCGGTGAGATTCCTGAAGAAATCAGCACTCTTGTAGAATTGAAGAACCTGAACTTATCATGGAACAACTTCAATGGAAAAATCCCTGAGAATGTTGGTGCCTTAATGAAAGTGGAGTCACTCGACCTATCACACAATGATTTGTCCGGTGAAATCCCTTCAAGCTTATCGGCTCTCACGTCACTGAGTCGCCTGAACCTGTCCTACAACAATCTGAGAGGAAAGATACCAACTGGAAATCAACTGCAAACACTCAAAGACCCAGCATTTATTTATATTGGCAACCCTGGCCTCTGTGGTCCTCCTCTCTCTGTAAATTGTTCGTCACTGCCTGAGCCAATTCCAGAAGAAAATCACAGAGATGCAAGCGGTGACTTGGTTTCATTTCTCCTCGCCATGGGCTCTGGATATGTGATGGGTCTCTGGGTGGTCTTCTGCATCTTCTTGTTCAAGAGGAGATGTAGAGTTTCGTGGTATTCGCTCTGTGACAGCCTGTATGATTGGGTTTATGTGCAAGTGACTGTTACCTGGACTTCCTTGAGAGGTAAAATCAATGGGTAGAAGCTGAGATGAGAGGACCATCACTGGTTCTTGGTTTGCTCTCATGTAATTCAATAAATGCTTTTGAGATTTATCATGAACATATCAATATCGATATTCAGGTATTGTACTAGAACTAATCGGGATATGTATTCAAGGTGCATACCATTGACTGAGATTGGTATGCTGTTTTTCATGTTGTACTAGAACTAATTATATATATGTATTTGATATAATCTGGAGATTTATCATGAATTATCAATTGATATTCCAGTGTATTGTACTGGAACACTTCACGCACATGTATGTATTCTAGGTGCACTGTATTGGAGCTAGCCATGCACATGTATGAATTCTAGGTGCATGCCATCAACTGAGGTTTGTATATATGATGTGTTTTCTATGTGCTTTCTGTTGTTGGCGCTTTTCTTTTATAATATTTCCATGGTAAATACTGATACGTCGGGCAAAACTCAAATGGCAAAGATAAGGAGGGTGAAACCGGTGATGGCAAGCATGATGATGACATGACAGGTGATGTAGCTGATTCTGATTTTGTTCTGGCCTGGCAAGAGCAATAGTTGAGAAGAACCCAGACCGTACTATGGAGAGAAAATTAATGTCCTTTTTTGCTTTGGCTGAGGTCTCTATGCAAAGAGGTGGTGCCTGTTTTTGCATATAACCGTTGGATGTTTTTTATAGTCATGCCACCGTATCCGATTTACAGATGACATAGACTACTGCTTCAAAGCTTCAGCTCTCTTGGATTAGTTGGTTCAGTCTGACCATTGTCAAACTGTCGAACTGTATCCACCCTGTGGTAATGACTGTGTCAGTTGTCGTCAGTTGTCTGCCTCTGCTCTATAGTAGTATAATAAAGCAACATATTTTTTTTGCAACCCAAGTGCTGTTATGTATCCTTATCTTAGCACAGGTTCCTTCACTTGCATAAGTGCACATGTTATTGCATGTGTACAGGGAAAATGTGAGGGCAGATAATGCTTGTATCGTTTAGATATTGGCTTTGTTAATTTGTTTAATTCAGCCCTAGAAACTCGTGCATATTGTGCGAGTTAGGGTCCATGCTTGGAGGTGCGATCCAATATTGTGCAACGGCTATCTTACTATGCGAGTCACATATGCAGAACCTGACAATGCTCTGGAAGCTTTGTTGGTTGATAATGATGCATCTGCTTCTGAAGCAAGGGGGCTCAGGAAATCTGCTCTGGAAAATGAGATATTCTTCGGTGGCATATTTATTTTCTTGCTTATAAGGATTTTCTTTTTTGTTGACATATCTTTCGAATCAGGTTGAAGAACTGGACCAAATGATGTCAACCCCAAAAGCAGGCATGTAATCAGTGAAACCAAACCAATCAGTCAGCAAGAGGTGGAATGATAAAAGCCAAAACAGGTTCAGGTTTGCTTTCAACATGTTGTCTTGAAAAAGCTAGCATATGCACACACAGATAATAACAACGGCTATCTTACTATGCGAGTCACATAAGCAGAACCTGAAAAATGCTCTGAAAGCTTGGTTGGTTGATGATGACGCATCTACTTCTGAAGCAAGGGGGCTCAGAGAAATCTGCTCTAGAAAATGAGATAGTGTTCTTCAGTGCCATATTGGCTGAAAGCGGGCAAGGTAACAAACAATTTCAACCCCAAAAGCAGGCATGTAATCAGCGAAACCGAACCAATCAGTCAACAAAAAAGGTGAAATGACTATGCTTGGGGTGGAACTATATATGGTCAATGCTCGCTCGCTGAGAACGGCGCGAACAACACTCCATACATTAATATTCGCAAAAAAAGCACTCCATACATTAAAGTAGTTTCCACTTTCCGATGCTTGAGGAAAGCAAGAAAAGATAATCAGGTCGGCATGAGACTGACAAAATGCAGCAAAAAGATTGAACGAAAGAAAAAGAAATGTATACAGATTTGGCTCAATAAATGGAATTTTGAAATGTGAAAACACAAAAAGAATTTATCAGAGCCAAGTTTCGATCTTGGGAGCTATGGGTTACTCGGCCTGTTCTCCTGCTTTCTACTGCTTCCTCATTGTATTTGCACCTACGACTGCTGTCGTGACACGGCTTGAATACATTGTTTGCTTGGGATTCGACCGGGCATGCTCTAGCCAAGCGAGCTGAAGCCGAAAGAGCAGCAGCAGCAGCAATCAACAGCGGACGCTGCTCCTGAAGAAACTCAAGTTCCTCAAGGAACCGAAGAGGGAGAAGACAGCGCTGGTTCAGGCGAGTCAACATCCACACTCTCTGCTGGACCCCGCAGGTCAGATAGGCCTCATATGAAGTCCAGCCGGTACGCAGGGAAGGAATAGATCACATACTTAGGCAGGACCCACTTGTAAGAGTTGTGTGGTGTCGTGTGCTTTAATTTAATTAGCTCTATTTCTGTCAGGAGAGGCATCCAGTGGATCGTTTGAAATGTTGAACCCTGAAAGGGCGAACCTCTCTCTTCTTCTCCAAGATGTAATCAGGACCTGAGTGGCTAACTTTGGCTAGAGGAAGGAAAATCTTGTGATGTTCTTGAGAGATACTACAAGTAGGATCGCAGTAACAATTGGTACATTGGAAAAGGCAGCACCGGTACGTTCCCACCTTTGACAATGACTGCAGATTCTTGATTGATCTCTTTGACTTTCTGGAAGAAATTCGTGTTCTATCCACAGATGAGGCTGCGCTTCGACGTGATGCGCGGCTTGCTTTGGCTGCGTCGATCGGGCGCCAGTGCGCGCACTGGCATCAAAGAGGGAAACGCCGGGCGGTGTGCGAGGGTGACGAGAACACCCGGTTCTTTCACGCCTCGGCGTCGCCGCAACTCCATCAGCACGCTGGAAGTTGAAGGGGTCTAGGTGGTGGACCATGCAGGGAAGGCCGCAGCGCTGCTGGCCTACTACTCCGCGCTTCTGGGCCGGCCCAGGACGGCTGTGTGGCGGTTCGACCTGGCGGGCCTCTATGCCCAGGCGCCTCGGGCCGATGGCGCGAAACTGGTGGCTCGTTTTGATCTCGCCGAGATCAAGACGACGGTCAACAAGCTCGATCGATCGAGCGCGCCTGGCCCCGATGGGCTCGGTCCCGCCCTCTACCAGGCGGCGTGGGGGGCGGTGGCCGGCGATCTCCACCGACTTTTTGACGAGTTCCACGCCGGCACTGCTCGGTTGGACGGGATTAATCGAGCCTACGCCGCTCTGCTCCCCAAAGGCGGGGAGGGGGGGGGGGGTGCCGACGCCTGCGTCCTTCCGCCCGGTCTCGCTGCAAAACGAAGATGTGAAGATACTGTGCCGAGGGCTCACGTCGAGGCTGCAGCAACAGATCCCCCTCTTGATCGATGAAGACCAGGTAGGGTTTGTGCGGGGGCGAAGCATCTCCGAAAATTTCGTCTACGCCACTGAGCTTGTGCAGTGCTGTCACCGGCGAGCGGCGTCCACGGTGGTTCTTAAGCTTGAGTTCGCCAAAGCTTTCGATTCCATCTGCTGGGCGAGCCTGCGCGCAATCAGGGAGGTGCGGGGGTTCCCGTCCCGGTGGTGCGACTGGATCGACTCCCTCTTTCACTCATCACGCTCGGTCGTTCTGCTCAACGGCGTGCCGGGGCGATGGTTCCAGGTGAAGTGTGTCTCAGGCAGGGGGACCCCGTCTCCCCCTACCTCTTCCTCATCGTCGCCATAGATCTATGCCTACGGTTGCAATCGGCATAGACCCGTCGGCGTAGATATCGTCGGCGTAGTCTTGTCAGACCGTCGGCATAATATAGCCGTCGGCATAGGGGCCTATGCCGACGGCCTGGCGTCAGCCGTCGGCATAGTTTAGCCGTCGGCAGTGTTTTTCGTCTGACAGCAACGGACGGCGCCGTCAAAAGCGCTGACGAATCATGCAATGCCACGTGGTACGCCGTAGGCATAGATGAATCTATGCCGACGGCTTTGCCGTAGGCATAGCTCTGCCACGTGTCGTTCCCTGGTTCCTCCTGGCGGCAGGGCTCTGCCTACGGCAAAGCCGTCGGCATAGATTTCCATCTATGCCTACGGCAAAGCCGTCGGCATATATATGCCATGTGGCGAGCCCTGGTAACTCCTGGGCTTATATATGCCAACGGCTTTGTCGTAGGCATAGTTTCTTTTTTTTATTATTGTCCCTGTTTTCTCTTTTCCAATTCATTTGACAGCATTTCAAAACAGAACAATATGGAATTATGCAAAAATATGACAGTTCATCATCTAAACATACTCAAGTTCATCTAAACATACTCAAGTTCACCATCATCATCTAAACATACTCAAGTTCATCACATCATCTAAAGATCATCACCGACGGAAGTTCATCAATATAAAAGTAGCGCAAGACATGAAACATCATAAAAGTAGGAACATGAAAGGCATGGCACGACGGCCACATGCACAAAATCATCAAGCAAGACCACCTCCGCCAAAACCACCACCTCCGCCAAAACCACCACCACCTCCGCCAAAACCGCCATCGTGACCACCATCACTCTGCCAGATCGGAGTGACTGGGGTTGATGGAGCAGGAGTCGAGCCACCGGTCCCCTACATGTTTCAGAAAAGATTCTAACGGTAAATATGGTATGATAGTGTTGAATGAACGAGAACTAGTTTGCCAGTAGTTAGGCAAATGTACTAACCGGACCATCACTGCCTAGTGCCACCCATTCATTGAACGTGGGCACGTGTGGGGGTTCTCCCGCAGGTGGTGGTGGGGGTCCCATTTGTGGTGGATCCGTGCGGTTACTCCAAGACGGCAACATAGCCTGAATGTTAGTTAAACAAGCAAACTAGAAGATCAGAAGGAATGAAAGTGCAAAAATTTAGCTTGGTTTTAAGAGGGCAAAACTAACCGTCATCATCTGACGGTTGCAATCATCGTTTGCCTTCACTCGTGTCAAGTACTCCCGCACCTCGAGATTCCTATGCTTGACAAACTCCTTATATGCCTACATAATTTAGGTTGTTTCTAAGTGAGCAATGCTGAATATAAACTGAGAATGCTAGATAGAAAAAGATAAAGAGGAAGTACTTACAGCATGCTGGCGGGCTAAGGGAGTCTGTGAACGCCCCGTACTCTCTAACTGGCTCGGGTTGGTAGCCCGAAGCTGTGTGTACGAGATCGAAGGAGTGATCAAGCCGTCGAAACACGAATACCGGCCATTCTTCTTCCCCTGGATGGCCACCACCGCCGTGTCGTCGATCTGAGACTGGGCGACCTCAGCAACAGGAACATCCGGATGCAACTCCTGATAGTGATGAGTGTAAGACCCCAGGTGCTCCTCGGTCTTGCCGTAGTACTGGCTCTCGCCCTCCTTGCGATGACTCCGCTCACGGGCCAGCTTCCACGACTCCATGTCTGAGAGCGGTCTCTTCAACTTGTCCTCCTACAACGTCAAACAGAAGTTAGCCATACATAAGAACATGACAGTAAAGAAGAACAAAAATGCATCATGCACATAGATACCTTCATGGCCTTGAAGCCCCAGTGGTTCCTGTTTCCTTGGCCGTGTGTCCCGTCGGCTCCACGGTTAGCCCGGGCCTTGATGCTCTTGGCAGCAAACTCTACATCGGCGCCGAGCCACCTATCCACCAAACTCGCCCATCCGTCATGCCTTCCATAACACCAACGAGGAACAACCTGTGCAAATTTTGGAAGCATGACATGTGAGCACGAAACATATAGTTGACTGCTTGAAACAATGAAAAGTTAGTAATAGTTACCATCATGAACTGCTCCCTTTTCAAGGTAAGTCGTAGCTTCTGCGCTTGAGTTTTGGTCATCTTTTGGTGCAGGTAGTAGTGGTAGTACTGCGAGACGGCAACCCAGCGCACCTCGTACTGCAACTGACGAGCTTTCTTCTTCGCAGCCGCAAGCAAGACCGCGTCGGCTCTGGCCTTGTGCTCGTCAAGAACTCTATAGAGTTGCTGCAATCATGCATAAACCAGAAGCAAACAAGGCATGAGTTGAGTGATTCAATGATAAACTATGAACGAAACTGAAGACAAGTGATTCAGAAGAGAACTTACCCAAAATTTCGTGATCACGGCCTTAGCGACCGTCCCGTACTCCGTGTTGCTGCGTCCGTTTGGAGCAACATCCGGGCCAGACCCACAACAAGATCCCCTCCGTGTAGACCCGACGCGTCCGTTTCCCCCCTCCAGGTGCCGGCGGCGGCGCCGTCCGTGAGGAGGGGGGCACACCCCGGAGATGTGTGCCGCCTCTTCGGACATGCCACCACACCACCCCGCATGTATGAGGGGCCGGTGCGATGCTCCGGTGGCATTGCTACCCCCCAGGGCCCCGTCCCGCCTAAACCTGGAGCGGTTGACCACGAGATCTAGCCCTTTGACTTCCCACGGACGGGCTTTGACCAGTGGGCCTCTCCACCTGGTTGTGTCAGATCAGCACAGAGGGACACCTGGGAGCAACATCCAGGCCAAACCGACAGCTACATCCCCTACGTGTAGACCCGACGCGTCCGTTTCCCCCCTCCAGGTGCCGGCTGCGGCGCTGTCCGTGAGGGGGGCCATGTCCCGGAGAGGCGTGCCGCCTCTTCGGACATGCCACAACACCACCCGGTTGTGGTAGGTCATCCGATATATATACACTTGGGAGAAAAGTCCCCTTCCTATAGACCCGATGCGGCAGTTCCCCACTCCAGGTGCCGGCCGGCGGCGGTGCCGTCCGTGAGGGGGCTCACACCCCTCCGTATAAACCAAAAATAATGTATGTATGCTTATACTAACACATGCTATATGTAAGTTAGTCAGATAATAATATGCAAGAAAACATAAAATATAGCTATTGAAAAAAAGGAAAAAATATATAAAGCCGTCGGCATAGTTGTGGCCAGGGCAGATGGACGGCGCGGTGCGGATCGATGACGTGGCATCTATGCCGACGGCAGCCGTCGGCATAGGCCTTGGTCGGTGCGCCTTGGATCGATGACGTGGCGTTCGTATCTATGCCGATGGCCGCCCGTCCCTGCTGTCGGCATAGATCTGACGCCGTTAGCCGCTTGTCAAGGGCGTGGTCGCCGGGCCCGCAGCTATGCCGACAGCCGGTATATGCCGACGGCAGCTGTAGGCATAGACTCGTCTATGCCGACGGCCGTTCTTTGCCGACGGGGGCCGTCTGCGTACACTGGGATAGCCCGACGGCTGTTGTACGCCGACGGCCTGGGGCCAGCTGTCGGCATAGTCTGGATTAGGCCGACGGTAGCCGTCGGCATACTTGCGGCCGTCGGCATCGAGCCCTGTTTCGGTAGTGGAAGCTTTGTTGGTTGATAATGATGCATCTGCTTCTGAAGCAATGGGGCTCAGGAAATCTGCTCTGGAAAATGAGATATTCTTCGGTGGCATATTTATTTTCTTGCTTATAAGGATTTTCTTTTTTGTAGGCATATATTCGTCTATGCCGACGGCCGTTCTTTGCCGACGGGGGCCGTCTGCGTACACTGGGATAGCCCGACGGCTGTTGTACGCCGACGGCCTGGGGCCAGCTGTCGGCATAGTCTGGATTAGGCCGACGGTAGCCGTCGGCATACTTGCGGCCGTCGGCATCGAGCCCTGTTCCGGTAGTGGAAGCTTTGTTGGTTGATAATGATGCATCTGCTTCTGAAGCAATGGGGCTCAGGAAATCTGCTCTGGAAAATGAGATATTCTTCGGTGGCATATTTATTTTCTTGCTTATAAGGATTTTCTTTTTTGTTGACATATCTTTCGAATCAGGTTGAAGAACTGGAGCAAATGATGTCAACCCCAAAAGCAGGCATGTAATCAGTGAAACCGAACCAATCAGTCAGCAAGAGGTGGAATGATAAAAGCCAAAACAGGTTCAGGTTTGCTTTCAACATGTTGTCTTGAAAAAGCTAGCATATGCACACACAGATAATAACAACGGCTATCTTACTGTGCGAGTCACATAAGCAGAACCTGAAAAATGCTCTGAAAGCTTGGTTGGTTGATGATGACGCATCTACTTCTGAAGCAAGGGGGCTCAGAGAAATCTGCTCTAGAAAATGAGATAGTGTTCTTCAGTGCCATATTGGCTGAAAGCGGGCAAGGTAACAAACAATTTCAACCCCAAAAGCAGGCTTGTAATCAGCGAAACCGAACCAATCAGTCAACAAAAAAGGTGAAATGACTATGCTTGGGGTGGAACTATATATGGTCAATGCTCGCTCGCTGAGAACGGCGCGAACAACACTCCATACATTAATATTCGCAAAAAAAGCACTCCATACATTAAAGTAGTTTCCACTTTCCGATGCTTGAGGAAAGCAAGAAAAGATAATCAGGTCGGCATGAGACTGACAAAATGCACCAAAAAGAGTGAAAGAAAGAAAAAGAATGTATACAGATTTGGCTCAGTAAATGGAATTTTCAAATTTGAGAAAAATAAATGAAATTATCATAGCCAAGTTTCGATCTTGGGACCTGTGGGTTATGGGCTCACCACACTTCCTCTGCGCCACTCTGATTGCTGTTGGGTTTGTATAGGTTACTCGACCTGTTGTCCTTCTTTCTACTGCTTGCTCATTGTATTCGCACCTACGCCTGCTGTCGTGACACGGCTTGAATACATTGTTTGCTTGGGATTCGACCGGGCGTGCTCTAGCCAAGCGAGCTGAAGCCAAAAGAGCAGCAGCAGCAGCAATCAACAGCGGACGCCGTTCTTGAAGAAACTCAAGTTCCTCAAGGAACTGAAGAGGGAGAGAACAGCGCAGCCTGTTCAGGCAAGTCGACATCCACACTCTCAGCTGAACCCCGCAGGTCAGATAGGCCTCATATGAAGTCCAGACGGTACGCAGGGAAAGAATGGATCACATACTTAGTTAGGCAGGACAGAACCCACTTGTAAGAATTGTGTGTTGTGCTTTAATTTAGCTCTAGTTCTGTCGGGAGAGGCGTCTGGTGGATCGTTTGAAATGTTGAACCCTAGAAGGGGCGAACCTCTTTCTTCTTCTCCAAGTTGGAATCCGGATCTGTGGCTAACTTTGGCCAGACGAAGGAAAATCTTGTGATGTTCTTGAGAGATACAAGTAGGATCGTGACAATTGGTACTCATATCTTTGACCCTTCCCTTTTTGCTTCATACGCGTGGAAAATCTCTGATCAATTGCTTGATCCCTAAAATTCCTTCATTTTTGGTGAAAACAATGTATATCTAACACCATATCATTCAAAGATCAAAACAATATATATGTAAACTATGCCATGGCTATGTCTTTTGATCAGATTATGGGCATTCATGGTTAAAATAGGAATAAAATAATATATATCTAACACATCATTCAAGGCAATGGTATAGTTCATGAACTGGAAAATAATGCATTACATTATACATTCACCAAGTATGAGTAGTTGTGTGAAGTTCTTTTCTCCCTCTAGAAGCTACTACTTTATCCATCTTATTGCTACAGTAACACTGAAAATGCAATAAGAGTTTTCTTCTCATGTTTATCTTTCATTAGGGGAATACACAGTTATTACATGAAGGTAAGCAATGTAAAGCTTGCATGTTTCATCCTTAAATATGTTTTGAGTTTCGTAAAGGCATGTTATTGTGCACGTGTGAAAATTTGATATTGTAGTGTCCAGTTCTGAATAATTGTGTCGTGAGATTATCGTTGGGCGGAAAATTTATGACGTCAGTGGTGGTAATCTTGGATAATAAAAATCAAAGATCAGACTCATGCAAAAAAAATCTATGGTAAAGAAGCATTCATTTGCCCAACTACTTTTGGTATGACAGCTGCTAACTGGATATATTTGAATTTAGCTCATGTTGATATATGGACTATTTTTGGACTTGTATTGTCTTTGACTTATGGGTTATTTAATGCATCTAATGCAATATCCTGCTACTTGTGAGTTGCGTTGGGATTTTTCCCGAATAGAAGAGGAGATGCAATACAGTAGAGATAAGAATTTCCCTCAGTGAGAACCAAGGTTTATCGAACCAATAGGAGAATCACGCAAAGCATCGTGAACAACACCTACATGCACAAAAGTAAATATTTGCACCCAACGCGGGCAAGAGGGTTGTCAATCCCCTTGAACTCGTTACTTGCAAGGATTAAATCTTGTGTAGATAGATACATAAATTGCAAAGTAAAATAAAAATAAATAAATTGGAGCAAAGTATTTTTGGATTTTATGATATGATAAAACTAGACCCGGGAGTCATAATTTTCACTAGAGGCTTCTCTCTCGAACACATAGCATACAGCGGGTGAACAAATTACTGTTGGACAATTGATAGAAAAGTGCATAATTATGACATATTCATGGCAATGATCATGTATGTAGGCATCACGTCCGAGACAAGTAGACGGACTCCTGCTTGCATCTACTATTATTACTCCACCAGTCGACCGCTATCCAGCATTCATCTATGTCATTAAGTTCATGACATGATGTAGACAAAGTAAACCCAATCAATATGAATAAACCCCATCGTTTTACCCTTAATGGCAATAATACAAGTACGTGTCTTGTCCCCTACTTTGTCACTTGATTATAGAGCACCGCAAGATTGAACCCATTACAAAGCACCTCTTCCACTAAAAATAAATCAATCTAGTTGGTCAATCCAAACGGATAGATTGGAGAGAAATACAAAGCTATAACAATCATGCATAATATAGTTCAAAAAAGACTCAATTACTTTCAATGAATATATGATCATAAATCCACAGTTTACCGGATCCCAACAAACACACCGCAAAAGAAGATTACATCGAATAAAACTCCAAAAAGATCCAGGAGAACATTGTATTGAAGATTAAAGAAAAAGAACAAGCCATCTAGCTACTAGCCATGCACCCGTAGGTTTGTGGTCAACTACTCACGCATCATCGGAAGGCAGCAAGGATGATGTAGAAGCCGCCCGTGATCGATTCCCCCTCCGGCAGAGTACCGGAAAAGGCCTCCAAATGGGATCGCAGGAAGAACAGAAGCTTGCGGCGGCGGAAAAAGTGTTTCAAATGGCTCTCTGGGGTTTCCCAATATTTGAGAATTTATAGATGTGAAAATAGGTCATACAGAGGAACATGGGGCCCACAAGGCAACAGGGCACCCCCTGGGCGTGCCTGGTTGCCTTGTCGTCTCCTTGTTTGTCCTCTGGACTCCTCCCAAATCTTTTAGGGCATCTTATGTCCAGAAAAAAGGTCAAAAAATTTCGTAGCATTTGGACTTCGTCTGGTACTGATTTTCTGGAAAACCAAAACAAACAGAAAATAGCAACTGCCACTGGGCACTAGGTTAGTCCCCAAAGATGATATAAAATAACATAAAAATTGATATAAAGTATCCAAGATTGATAATATAACAGCATGAAACAATAAAAAATTATAGATATGTTGGATACATATCACATCATCTTATTATCTTTGACTTATGAATTATGTAATGATTCCGATGCAGCACTACCTCAGTAAACATGATTCATTGTTATAGTGCTATTTTTCTATATCCCTTATATGATATAGTGTATACAAGTAAAAGATAATAATATGGAAATGTAAAATCAAATGCTTTTTCCCCTTATGATGCTGCAACATAAGGTCCATATAAGCTAGAGACAAGGAAGGTTTTTTCCCGTTGCAAGGCACATGCATGTTTACTATACTAGTGAAAGCATACAAAGCAAAATAAACCATATCTCTCACGCTCATTCACCTCCGTTGTGCTCCTCCCTCAAAAACGTATCCCATGCAATGAATGAATGGTGCACCAGATGCATCAATGACTTATGTATTGTTTGATTGAAAAGGGAGGGACAAGATCTAGGTATGGGCAGGGCTGCTGGCACACTTGCAAAACAAACCCTGTGTTGCCCCTCAATTGAACAAACTAAGCGCTTCTATCTTCACCCTGGGGCCCAAACTCAAGCGTCTCTCTTCGCCACCTTGAGAGGTAGGGTTACCAAATTTCAGCGCGGCACCTCTCTCCCTCTTCTGTACATCTGGAGCTTCCCATCCCCCCTCCTTCCCTTCAGTATCAAAGCCGGTGATCGCCGATGTTGAAGCTCCAGCAGCCCCCACCTCCGACGAGGCCGTGCACGTCAAATTCATCCTTGGTTGTGTGGAGCTCATTCATACGTGTCAACGTAGTGACGCCGCGGTTTAACCTGTGGGACTTTGATAGTACCGCTGCATAGGAGTGAGACATCTGCCGCCACTCAAGATCCAACGTATTTTCTCTTCTTCCTTTGTACATAGGTCAAGTCGTCAAGCTCATGTCTTGATTTTGTTCTCTTAGTCTGAGCATTTATTTTTTCCTTCGTTTGGAACATGTGACCAGGAAATAGCTATCATCACTGCCCTTTCTGAATTAAAATCCTGTGTAAGTATTGCTTCGATGTATTTGAAAGCTTTTTTTGCGAGGAGATGTATTTGAAAACTTACAAACAAAACATGAAAGGCTTAGCACATAGAACACACATATGTTTTTCTTGATTAGAAATACGAGGTGGACCTTGGCCGCATGATAGGGTTAGAATTTGTTGAAGTGTAAATGCATAGCCCATCATTTCCCATTAATTTGAGTTTTTGGGTGAACCGACTGATCCGTACAGTTCTGCAGATTTAGCCATTATCTTCCTCAGACAACTCCATCCATAGATGTGACTCTGACCACCTCTCCTAGGCGGTCACCAAGGCGCACTCCTCCCCTCAGACAATTCCAGGTGTGGGCTGTTCATGGAGGCTAAATTTCGTGTTTTGACACTTTTTGTAAACAAAATCGGGATCTGACCCTAGTTCGGAAAAATTTTGGGATCTGGCCCTTTTGCCTACCGCCAGGCCCCCTGGTGGTAGGGTTGCGCACCCTACCGCCGTCCCCTCCGGCGGTAGGTCCTTTGACGGCGACTGACGGCCGTTGGCAGGTGCTGACGTGGAAAAGGGCCTACCGCCATCAGATACGGCGGTAGGGTACTGAAGCCTACTGCCACACCCTCCGGCGGTAGGTTCCTGTGTTGTGGATAAGGTGGGGAGGGGCTGGTTTGTGGGCCCACCACCACTCTTCTTCCCCACTCATCTTCTTCCCCGTGCTCAGCTCCTCTTCCCCCTCTCTCCCCCTCACAAACCCCCCTAGATCCACTCCATTTGCTTGAGATTTCATCGGTGGGTCCGGAGCATTTTCATCACCCAAGGTACCTCCCCTATTCCCCCTTCTTTTGATTGGTTGAGATCTTTGTTTTGTGTTGATTTGGTCAATTTATTGCAAACCCTAGGTGTTGATGTTGTTGTGTGCATTTATGATGCATTTATGGCTAGGGTTACGGTTATGTTAGGGGTTAGGGTTAGGGTTAGGGATGTTGGGGGTTATGTTGGGGGTTAGGGTTATAGTGGTTATGTTAGGGGTTATGGTTAGGGTTAGTGGTTAATGGTTAGGTTAACTTTATTATGAATAGTAGTTATGCAAAATTTCATTCATTTGTCCATTTATGTTGGTTGGATGACATATATGGATTGATTATATTGTTTCCAATTTCATAGATGCATAAGCTCGTAAACGTTCATTATTTGGACAAGTCAACATTTATGCCTGGAAATGACGATGAAAGGGAAGAGGCTATAGTTTTTGACACAAGTCCAAGCTTTGATGATCTTGTAGTTAAAGTGAGAAGCGTCTTACATTGGAATGACCCAAATGCCGAGGTTAAGCTTATTGGGAGGTATGACGTTGGATTGGGAGTAAAGTCCCGATTAAAGAGTATGCCCATCACCTCCCAATTGCATTGGAATGTGTACAAGGAAAAAGTAGACGCATCACAAGACAAGTCTCTTGAGATCTTTGCCACAAAGGTTGATCCTCCTCCTCCCTTGCAAATTGATCTCAACCGCAATGCATCCTCCCCCATACATGATGATAGTGCCGAGGTGTATGTCCCCAATTGTTCTAGCCAACCACCAAGTAGCCAACCCAATGAAGATCATATCAATGCTAGCGCCATAGTACTCCGTCATGATGCTATTCCTCATGTTGAAGAAGATGCTATTCCTCATGTTGAAGAAGATGCTAGTGGTCATGTTGATGATGATGCTATTGTTGCTCAAGAGGATGCTTACTCGGAGAATGAAGAGATCCATTACAATCCAATTGGTAACTTGGATGTCATTGTGCGGCAACAAGACATGGACCGTACCCTCCCTTATAACCGTATGTGTGGGTATAACTCGGATGACGAGGGTCCGGAGGAAGAGTTGGATGAGGATGGGTTGACTGCGCAAGAAAATGAAATCTACAAGAAGGTGACCGGCAAGGAGAGAGGGCCGCCGTTGTTTAGGGATGTGAGTCTTGCGGACAATGCCGTCGTTGACGGTGGGCTGAGATTCTGGTTGTCTGAGCCAACGCCGTGCCCCAAATTCAGTGATCCTCGACCAGAAAATGAGGATGAGAATGCTCATTTGAAGAAAGGCATCAAGTTTGGTTCTTTGGTAGAGTTCAAGATATGGTTGTGTGACTATGCCATTAGGAACCATAGGCCGTTTGTTGTTGGTCATTCAAATCAAAAACTTCGGTACACAGTCAAATGTGACCAAGAAGGTTGCAAATGGATGGTCCGCGGTAGAAAAATCAAAGAAACCGGGCAATGGGTGTTGAAGAGTCATGTTGGCACTCACACGTGCGTACCCCCGGACAAGGCCGACCGAAGCAAAGGACACCGTCAACTCACGTCTGAGTATCTAGGATACAAATTGTTGCATCAAATAGCACATGATCCAACCGTGAAGGTCAAGTTTCTCATGTCTTCGATTGAGGAACTTTCGGATACCCGGTCAAGTATGGGAAGGCATGGATGGCGAAGGCAAACGCTATTAGGATGTTGCATGGTGATTATGAGGCCGCATATAACATTCTTCCCAAGATGTTGGCAGCCATTGCTCATCGAAACCCGGGAATGCGCCATCGGGTGGAGTCAATTGACGGAGTGTTTCGTCGTGCCTTCTGGAGCTTTGGACAATGCATTGAGGCATTCACGTATTGTCGCCCGGTCTTGTCTATAGATGGTACATTCTTGACCGGCAAATACAAGGGCACATTGATGGTGGCGATGGCCCACTCTTCAAATGATAACGTGTTGCCGGTGGCATTTGCCTTGGTGCCTTCGGAGCACGATGATAATTGGGAGTGGTTCATGGGGCATGTGAGAACCAAGGTGATAGGCAAGCGAGAGGTATGCATTATATCGGATCGCCATCATGGGATTCTCAAAGCAATAGACGTTGATATTCCCGGTCTTCCAAAGCTTCAACACCGTTGGTGCATGAGACACTTTGTTGCAAACTTTTACCGGGCATGCAAGAGCAAGGAGTTTTGCAAAGACCTTACCCTTGTTTGCGTTGCATTCAACACCGACACATTCAAAAGCCGATATGATAAACTCCTCAAGGCTTTGGAGAAGAACAAAGGGGGGAAAGAATTCTTGCTTAGGCACGAGCCGGATAAAGAAAAGTGGTCACGCGCTTACGATGAAGGAGGTATGCGATATGGGGACATGACAAGCAACATGGTGGAATGCTTCAACAATGTGTTGAAGGGTGTCCGTTCCTTGCCGGTGACCGCAATACTCAAGTACACTTTCATCAAGCTCAATGAGTACTTCCTAAAGCATTCTGAAAGCACGGACCAAGTGGATTGGCGAAAAGATGGACTATCCATTAAAGGTTCATGATTGGTTGTTGCATCAAGCGCGCAAGTCTGCCAAACAACAAGTGATCAAATATAATGAAAAAGAAATGATCTATCAAATCGATGAGCCGGGTGGGACAACAAGGGACGGTAGGTCTTATGGTGGAGTTGCTTACGAGGTGCGCCTCAAAAACCGTTGGTGCCAGTGTGAGAGGCCACACAAGTATCATTGGCCTTGCTCGCATTTGATGACCGCAACACGGGCGAGAAACATGCCGTATCCGATGGCACAACGGTGCGGTTGCACGAGTTCACATTGGAACGAACAAGGTTGACATGGGCGCCTCGGTTCAATCCTTTCCTTGATGCCTCACAGTGGCCTGAGTATGTTGGGCCAGACATTGTGCCAGATCCCGCACTCATGGTGCCTATGAGGGGAAGAAGAAGAAAGAAGAGATTCCGGAGTGACATGGATGATCTAGCTGGATACACCGGAATGAAGCAATTTGGTAGTGGTCATTTCATGGAGCCACCGGAGAACAACAATTGTGGAGAATGCAACGACACAGGACACAACGTTAGGACATGCAAGAAACCTAGAACCAACACGGGCACTAGTCAAACACGTGGACGGAGGACTAGCCTTGGAGGTGGCCGTGGCCGTGGAGGAAGGGCTAGCCTTGGAGGGGGCCGTGGCCGTGGAGGAAGGACTAGCCTTGGAGGTGGCCGTGGCCGTGGAGGAAGGACTAGCCTTGGAGGGGGCCGTGGCCGTGGATCCGGTGGTTCTAGGACACGTCGGGTTGATAGGGGAAGGCCTATCGACGTGTTGCTCAATCCGGATGGTTGAAATAATGTGAATGGTACTACTTTTAATATGTTCATGCATGTGTTGATATATTTGCCTCTTTACATGTCAATGTGTTCATATTTTGACTTAACATCTTTATTTGTTGTAGGGCATGGCTTCATCCGGTTCCATGACGAGGCCACCGTGTGCTCACCAAGAAGACATGCCACACAAGTGGAAGGACGCATCTTTGGACAAGGTGAAGGAGAAAGATGTGAAGATTCCGCCATGTTGGTGTGGAGATGTTTGCAAGGTGAAGGAGTCCACCGACCGAAGAAGTCATGGACCGAAGGAAGGAGATATTTTGTTTGCCCCAATTATGCTTACGATCGTGCGCTTCCAACTAACGCCTATGACCTTCCACCGGTATGCTAGAGAAGTAACATGTTACTCTAAAATGTGTGTCAACACTAACATCCGTTTTATATGCAGTCACCGCCTCCTCTATGCAAGTACTTCAGCTGGATAGATCATGAAGTGCCAAAAGATATCCAAAAGGACCAATTAGAAGATTGTTTTAGGCGCCAGCGGCTGTTCGAAGAAAGGTTTCAAAGAGGCTTGGAGGAAGAGCGTCGTCAGAAAGAGAGGATGGAGCGGAAGCAACGCGAGGAGGAGAGGGCACGCCAAGCGAAGCTTGCTCGTGAGGAGGAGAGGGCAAGAAAGCTTGCAAGAGCTCGCAAGGCACGTGACAGGAAGGGGAAATGGCCCCGTATGACTCAGTAAAGCCTTCGCTTCGGTGGACTCGTCATGTAACCGGATGAAGCCATGCCAAATTTATCATGAACTATGTAGTACTAAGGCAAAAAGCCATGTGTCATCAACTTGTCGTGAATGAATTTGCCATTTGTATTGAATTTGGTGTGAAGATGTTTGCAAGGTGTTGTGAATGAATTTAGTTTGTCAGTATATTCTGGGATTTGTCATGATTCTTATTGAAAAACTGTTGTGCTGGGAAGAGAACTGGGATAGAACAGAACAGAGTGCTCTGTTTTCGGAGTTACAACCCTACCGCCACAGGCCATGGCGGTAAGCTGCTGGACCCTACCGCCAGGTTGCATGGCGGTAGGGGGGGCAAAGTTTCTGTGACGAAGAAACCAAAACCGTGGGCGGTAGGATCAAACCCTACCGCCGCAGGCCATGGCGGTAGGGTGCTGGACCTTACCGCCAGATGCCATGGCGGTAGGGGGGGCAAAGTTTCTGTGACAGTAAGCGCCAGCGCCCTGGAGGTAGGGTTGACCCTACCACCATTGGCTGTGGCGGTAGGGTCCCCCCTACCGCCAGGTTGCTGGTTTTTACCGTCACAGAAACTTTGCCCCCCCTACCGCCATGGTATCTGGCGGTAAGGTCCAGCATCGTACCGCCATGGCCTGGGGCGGTAGGGTTTGGTCCCTCCTCTCCCCTGTTTTGCTCCATATGTGTCGAATGTTAGCATAATATACCCAATTCTATCAAATATTAGAATGATCATCTCGCAAGCACATACATAACTCAACTCAACATAGTTCATTACATTCACGAATAACAAATGTTCAAACTTATTAAAACATGACCCGATTCGGATGACATCGGTTCAAACTAATAACTCATGCTCAATGGCACATTTTCTAAACAGGTAACATATTTCTCATACTTATCAGACGTTCAATTTGATCGTCACGTGCTTGATTACGCTTCAGTTGAAAGTCTGTGGATCCTGCCCAATGACCCAACACACCATTCGTTTCACGAAACCAAGCCCATGCAGCACGGCGAGCGGGATTCTCTGACATGCCCTGTTTGATTGCCCATCCTATGACCTGCCCGGGTTTCCTCAAGTCCATCTCACGGAATTCTTCTTTGCTTGCAGTGAACGCAATCTCAACTGCCAAAGCGTGTCTGCAAGCATATTCCCGGTCTTGCAGCTCATCAAGCATCCTCTCTTTCTCCTTCACAAGCTTTCGGAATGCTTTTTTCTCCTTAGCATCAGAAGGTTCCTCGATAAAGTGATACTTGCTGAAATCCTTCATGGCCGCATTTGCCTCATCACAACTCTTCAACAATGCTTCACATTCCTTCTTCAAGCAACGGTGTCGCTCCGCCATGATCTTCTCACACGCTATGTTCCATCGTACATGAATATACGGGTTTAAGATGACATAAACAAAAACATAAAATAAATTAAGTAGAGTACAACACTTGGTTACTTGATATGACATACAACACCAAGTTCTTAATGAGTTCAAATGTTAAGGGTACAAGTCATAGTAGTTCAAATGACGACCAAGCATAGGGTACATGTCATTACAGTCCAAATGACAAAGATTACATAGCCTCATGCAATTCTATGCGGCGTACGGTCCCGGGTTGCAACAAATAACATCATTTCTTTCTTTGACCCATGCCCAACGAGAAGCCCGGTTCTCGTCCGACGAGAATGGTTGGCGAACTAACCAATCAATGACCTGACCATGATTGCCCATGTCTATCTCAGCATATTCTCCCGTTGTCACACACAATGCAATTTGCATTGCAAGATCACGCCTACAATTTTTTTCCGCCGTCTTGAGCTTCTTCATCTGCCTCTCCTTTTTTTTATAAAATTTTTCGGAACGGTCTTTATTGAAATAATTATATGAAAAGGCCCTACACTCCGCATTCAACGCATCAATGGCTTCGATCCACAAGTTCATCTTTTCCTCAATCAATTCGCGTTCACGGTTCGCCGCCGCCTCAGCAGAAGTTTCAAAGAAAACGAACGGTGCCATCCTACAATTCGAAAAGTTGCTATTAAAGTAACTTAGCTTTAATTGCTTTCTTAAGCCTAACCTAACCCCAATTATGTACATTAAGACTAGCACTAGATCTAGGTACACAAACTATTCTACAAGCAATTCTAAGCACATCATACATAAGGAAATCACAAACATAAACCTAAATGGATCATAGTAATTGATTTGACCACACCAAAATGATGAGCTAGGGTTTGCAATCAAATGAGCAAATGCAAAGTAAACAAAGATATCAACCAATCAAAATGAGGGGAAATGAGAGAGCCACCTTGAGTGATGAAAATGGTAAGAATCCACCGGAGAAATCTCAAACAAATGAGAGAGATTTGGGAGGCTCTTGTGCTTCAAAGAAAGAGGGGGGAGAGTTGAGCTCGGTGGAGAGGTGAAGTGGCCTGAATGAGTGGTTGAGGAGGGGGGGAATATCCAGCCCCTCCCCACCTTATCCTCAACACAGGACCCTACCGCCAGAGGGTGTGGCGGTAGGCTTCAGTAACCTACCGACGTATCTGATGGCGGTAGGCCCTTTTCCACATCAGCACCTGCCAACGGCCGTCAGTCGCCGTCAAAGGACCTACCGCCGGAGGGGACGGCGGTAGGATGCGCAACCCTACCGCCAGGAGGGCTGGCGGTAGGCAAAAGGGTCGGATCCCGAAATTTTTCCGAACTGGGGTCAGATCCCGATTTTGTTTACAAAAAGGGTCAGAACACGAAATTTGGCCGTTCATGGACGCACGTCCATTGTTGTCCATGGTAGGGTCTTTCTAGCAAATTACATATTTTTCTTTTATCCTTACAGAGTGATTTTGGGCTCGAGTGCTTCAGGTGTAGCTGATATGTTTGGTACACCATATGTAAAAAATCTTTGTTTACGTACACTATCCTCGCTCATGATATTTGTTCATATGCTGTAAAATAATCTACTATGATATTTAAGGATGTTAAAATGGACCTGGAGACATGTAAATACACTATATACCAGCTACATTCAGCCAGCAACGAAAGATCTTTGGTAATTTTATTTGCCTATCTCTATTTTTCCTTTAATCTAGGAATGATTTCATTTTGACTGGAGATTTCTGTTTTAAGATAAAAAATACAAGTTATTAGCAAATATGATTTCAATTTTGCCGATATTTATCTGCAACAATAGACCCTGAAATTGTGTAAAATCCGCTGTGGATTAATATTTCACAATGCATCAAAGTTTTTCAAGGTGCAATAAAGAAATTTTAAAGTAGAATTTTATGTCAAAGAATATACAAATTAAAAACCAACAAAAAATCAAGTTACTAATTATAAATATATAAAATAAAAAGTTTGGTATAAATACTGTAGGTTTAGGGGATAAATTTTGACCTTAAAAGATGCTGACCAACTCCGCACCACAACCTTCACCCAGTTTGGGAGATTCCTGACTGTTGAATCTCAATATATTTGTCTCTTGCCTCTTATTGGTCATTAGATATTGTTGACTACTTGTTTTTACATTCTTATTACTTCTCTGCCTGTATGATGTTAGAGTAAATCACGGCGTCTACTCCAGTTCGGACATTATGATGTAGGTATAGGATTACTAGTGCTAGGTTTGTTACTATATATACTTAGATGTACCTCTTGTAATCTTATCAACAAAAACAATAAAGCAAATAAACAGGCACGAGATGTGTTTGTGTCGATCCATCAATTTGTGTTTTGTGTCTATCCCGTTATTGCCTAGAGGTTTCGTGAGAGAGCCGATCTTGTTCGAGTATAATGTCCGGCCCTCTTTCATAGATCGGTCTTTTGGTTGCACTTGTTAGAGCATGCACTTCTATATGGTATCGAGGTCAAGAGGTCTTGAGTTCAAGACACGATTAGCGCAATTAAATTGCAGCCCACTTTCGGTCCATGCTTAGGTCAGGTGGAGCCACACGTGAGGGGGTGTTGATGTATAAATGTATTGGCTTGTCTATTCTATCAGATTGGTCTGATGGGTGGACCGGTTAGGTGCATAAACTTGCAACTAAGAGTTTTAGGGTTCAAAACCCAATAAACACAATATATAATTGCGGCCCGCCCACGTTATAAACTCCAAATGGGCATACACGTGAGGGAGAGTGTTGAGTAGAATGTCCAATCCTCTCTCATAGATCCGTCTTTTTCTTCTTTTATAATATTTTTTCGACAAAAGGGCATTTTTATTGACTCATAATGTAGCATCAAGCAATACAAGCACAATGAGCACACACCCGCACTACTAGGGAAAAGCATATACACAGAATTTTACCAG
The DNA here is from genome assembly GCF_018294505.1 of Triticum aestivum. NCBI lineage: Eukaryota > Viridiplantae > Streptophyta > Magnoliopsida > Poales > Poaceae > Triticum > Triticum aestivum. The sequence continues at coordinate 25,215,652 of NC_057809.1, forward strand.
TAGCGCTGTACAAAATCAAGCGCTGCTAAGTAGCAGCGCGCGTAAATAAACCGCGCTACTGCTATGACTTTAACAGTAGCGCGTACTAGCGAAAAGCGCTGCTGCTATGTTTGAACTGGGCGCACATGGCTAGCCCAACCTAGCAGTAGCGCGTATACTGGCCCAGCGCTACTGCTAATCTCCTTAGCTGTAGCGCGCCTACATGTAAAGCGCTGCTGCTAACGGAAATAAAATAAAGTGAAAAACAAGTAAAAAAGTAAATGAAAATGAAAGAAATAGAAAAAGGAGAAAGGGAAAAAAATAAAATGTAAAGAAAAATAAAAGAAAAAAGGGAAAAAAGAAGAAAGGAATAGCAGTAGCGGGTTTCAGGAAACGTGCTATAGCTAACTTAGCTATAGCGCGTTTCCGGAAACGCGCTACCGTTATGTTTCACTTAAACAGCGGTTTTCCCCCACCCCGCCCCCCGGCCACCAGTTCTTCCCCAAATCCCTCGCCCTCGCCGCCGTCTCCTCACCGCCGCCGCCCGAGGCCGCCCGAGGCCTCATCGCCGCCGCCCGAGGCCGCCCTCCACGTCACCGTCGGCGCCCTCCACCTCACCGCCGCCCGAGCCCGCCCAGGACCGCCCCTTGCCCGTGCCCGAGCCCGCCCTCTCCGCCCCTGCCTCCGTCACCGAGCACCTCCCCGCCACCGTCTCTCCCCTCTCTGTAAGTCCCCCACTCATCTCTCACCCCTCCCCCCCCACTCATCTCTCTCTGTATTTTAGAGAAAAAATTAGATGTTAATTAGATGTTTTTCAGTTAGGGCACTAGATTTTTGCTAGGTTAATTAGGTTAGTAGTGCTGCTAGTAGTAGTGATACAGTAGGTTAATTAGGTGATGTTAAATGAATAACCTAAATGAATGAAATTAGTAGTTAACTGAATTTTTTCCTTTCATCATTATAGAGCACTAAAGTTAATTGAATTTTGTTCTATTAGTAGTTAAATGAATTTTCTTCTACACTTTGTTTTTGAACTAGCTTGCGAAATTTGGACATGTGGTTGCTCGTGTATATTTGGACACTCACTACTCCTAGCATAGCACTTCTTCGACATCTATGATCTATGCACCTGCATCATCACATGAGTCGATGATATGCAACATATATAGTTGAGCAACAAAAAGAGACAGACTTGGCAAAAATAAAAACAACATATAATAAGCATAAATAACAAAGTTCATCGTACCCCAAAATGCCCTAACTAGAGTGATTTTCGCTAGTCAAGGAGGAGGACGGTTTAATTACATCACAAATAAAATTTCACCGTGCATAACTCAAAGTTTTGTCATACAGAAAGTATGGACTAAACGGACACATTGTCATATATCGACAATCACTCCAACATGTCGTTCCATCCATCCAAGTCAGGGAGATAGTCCCCGAGCCTAGTGAAAGGCTTCAGGTCGAGACGCTGAGAGGATATCCATATTCAGACGTCTTCCCGCGACATTTGTCCTTCTCCGTAGAACATCCCTGTTTTTCCGACGACCTCCTTCATGATGATTTGGGCAAGTTCGCGCTGGATGTTATAGAACTCAGCTTGAAGTCGATAATCCTCGATATCTCCTATGTCCTTTGCCCATTGCAGAATATGGTCATTCCCGGAAGAAGGTGCCATGCGAAGGTTCTGGTGATCCAGTCTGTACTCCAGCATGTGGTGTTGGACATAGAATCCATCACTAAGAGAATTGTCGGGTTGCTGGATGCAGCAGAAGTCGGTCTTATGGCCGAAGGCGACCCTGCCGCCCCTCATCTTCTTGTCCCTGACCTCTCCACCCAGTGATTGGTAGTGATACATAGCACTATCGAGAACATCCTTGATGTGGGTGTAATCCTTTTTGTGAATGTTCTTCGACGAGTCCAAGTAAAGAGCGTGGGAGAATCGGGGGTAGAGGATGATGAGGATGGCGCACCCGCCGCTGCGCAAAATAAGTCCTCAAATTAATTAGCCTCCACCGTGCAAATGAATGATTGAAATCGAAGGAAGGATAGCAGCGCGGATGACTTACACGGGATCATAAGGCACGAGAATCGCCCCCTTGTCCTTATTGGTGAGCATGAAACTGACGATGTAATCCCTCGCGTATTCACGGTGATCTGCGCAGACTCCCAAGAAGCCCTCGTGCATGTAGTACGGGTCAGCGACACAGATATGAGATATCTGCTCAACCCCGATGATGTAGTTCATGTGCAAGGCATAAAGGCGGACAAACGTAAAATCCAGCTTCTTCACGTGAAACATGTCAAATATGTAATCGAATCGGAGGAAGAACTTATCCGCGGGGGAGCTGTCGACGTACGACATTTGCCGCGGAACGTTAACCACGTAGAGTGGGTATCCTGGATCTTTCGAGGCGATGAGTTCTTTCTCTACCCGCAGCACATCGTCATGAAGTCTCTTTAGATCGCCGAATCTGGCCCGTAGCGCTGTTGCAGGTAGGATTGGTTGACCGAGGATATGCCATTTATCTGCATCAGGGATATCTATACGGTCCTGAAGCCGAGGCTGCTGAGGCGGCTGGATCATAGAAACAGCTTTTTTGCCTTTCCTCGCTCTCTTCCTAAACTTCTTCACTACCGAAAGGTCGTCCATAATATGTTGACACGGCAATTCAGGCACCGACTCATGACGCTCAAACCCTGAGGAGGCGCCAGTATAGACATACTGTTCAGCAGCGCCATCGTCGTCCTCATCCTCATCCATGGCGACGTCATCAGCGACTAATGGAGCCTCCTCCTTACCCCGACCGCTATCACCCAACCCGACACCCGACGCTAATTGGGTAGGTGGGGTGTTGATGTTCATACCTTGCTGAGGCTGCGTGCTCGTGGGTGTGCTCCCGGCCACCTCCAGACGAAGCAGACTCTTTGGCCACAACAGGACCCACCCAGCATTGCAACAATCACCAAGCCTCCGCGGTGGTGTGTCGTCGTCATCCCCCAGTAGTACTGGAGGAGGCAAATTCTCGTGGCCCGGTTTGACACTGGCCACGGAAACCTTGAAGACGTTCGGGGGGATCGGCCGGTTGTGGAACAATGGTTCCTTCGGCTCTATTATCGTCGCCTTCCCAACGTCCACCTTCTGGTCGCCGATGGTGTACAATATGGTGCACGGGGTTTCGTCGGCCTGCAAAGAAAAGTCTGCGGCATGAGACATCCGAAAGGCAACGAAAAAGGGAGATTATACATTTATATTGAAGGGGGCCGGTGTGACAGATACCGTGAGGGCGTCGAGCTCAGCCAAAGACGAAGCACCGCCTAGCACGTCCGGTGCGGGAGCCGGTGCGGGAGCAGGTGCAGCTGCAGGTGCTGGTGCAACGCTAGTCGAGCTGCTCCCCGTCAAGAAGTCAGCAAGGGGAAAGTCCACTGCATCTTTTTCTGGATTTTGCCTGCTCCAATTGAAAACGGCCGGAACCAAGGTAGTAGAAATATCTACAGCCACCTGTTTTGCGGTAGCTACCGCTGTTGCAAATATCTCAGTTGATCTTTTCTCAACCGCAATCTCAACCCTCTTGTCGATGTTTTCTTCATTTAACCTCCATCTTTCCTTTCTCTCCTCCGTGGTCTCACAGTAGTACTTCTTCCACGTGGCGCCGTCTCCGACACCGTGCACGCGTCCATACGACGGTCGAGTATCCACCGGTTGTCGTTTCAATATGTTCAACGCCCGGTTGAATGGAGTGTCCCACTTGGGACTCGCCAATGCCTCGGACGACAAGTCGCTTTCGGCCGCAATCCTGTGCTGCTCTCTCTGCAAAAGGCACAACGATCGTTTACAAATATGACTAATGTGTGCAGTCGAATTGGTCAGAAACTAAAATTACCATCAGTCTCATGAACTCCTTAATGACCGGTGTTGTCTCGTAAACCTTGTTCACTGGGTCCCAACGGTGCCGGGCCCTGAGGACGTCATGCTCCTGCGGGACGGTGAACTCCGCCAAGGGTCTGGGATGCCCAGACTCGCGGCTTCCGCGTCCTCCTTGGCCCATTTGGACCTCTTTCCGCCGTAACCACGGCTTCCGAGGTGGTGGCTCCCAAAGTTCCTCTCTTGAAGCCCCTTCATGTACTTAGACTTTTTTGGCATCTTCGGCCTCGCAAGCCTCCTTGAATATTTGAAACTGCTCTTCCATGATTGTCGGATTATCCTTTACAATCTCGGAGTAGGGTTCCTTCTTATCGATGATCCTTGCTTTCACTCGATTTTTCCAGGCAGCCAACGCGTCGCTAAACTTGGTCATGGTGTGTTTGTTTATCTTCTTCATTGCCGGGTCCTCATCTGTATCTTTATAATCCTTCTCATTCCGGCCCGGGAACAAGAATATCTAGTGAAACTTCTTTAGGAGGGAGCTCCTCATATTTTCTATCTTCTGTAGTTTCTCATCATTGATGGTGGCGGTTGTCCGTACGATGCAGCCTATCTGATTGCCGTAGCATCGACGTGCTTCCTCGGGCGCCATTGGCTCAAATTTGTCGTCGTCCACCTCCGTGACCGCCACTCTAGTAGTCTTGAGTTTGTTAGGAACCCGTTGCCTCTTTGCTTTCGGTTCTACACCGGCTCCGCTCCCCGAGGCAGCGTCGGTCTCAGTCTCGGCGCCGGTCTCGATGCCGGTCTGAGTCTGAGCGCCGGTCTCAGTCTCAGCACCGGTATGCGTGTCGGTCTCAGTCCCCGATGCCACCGGTGGGCCCAGCAATAACATCGGTTGATCGTCGGTAAGGCTAAAAAATTCGGCTGCCGCCCGGTAGGCGTCGTCGCAATCACCAGAACCCTGTCCTTCATTGTTGCTAGCCATGTTTCCTATGATTAAATCTAGTCAATTAATTCTAGACCTAATAAAATGAATAATGACATAAAAAAGGCCTATTATTTTGCAGGAATGTTGACTCCTTCCTCGTGCAGCAAATCCCGGGCACTCGATATGTCCTAGTTTGTAGCACAAGTCATGCCGAAATTCACGGAAAATTTCGGCATGACCTTTGCTAAAAAGTGGACAAATCGAGAACCTGAAATTTGCCGGAACAGAAATGAATCAACATTCTGGCAAAACATAGGCCACTCAGCATTATTCCAACACAAGTCATATATAGTCTAAAGCTAAAAGTATTTAGCTAAAAATATTCAGGTCCATAGTCCAAATAATTCAAATTTCATTTGAATGAAATTTGGAACAAATTCAGGTCCGTAGTCCAAATATTCTTTTTATAGCTAAGTGTTTTTTGTTTATAGCCTCTGTTAATTTAAATCTAAATGCTACTATTATCTATATACCCTGTATTAGTTTAAAGCTAAATGGAATTACTGTTTAGGCATTTTCATAAAAATTGCTAATCATTTTTCCTAAATGCTATAAAATGCCTACTGCCCTAAAAAAATCTAGGGTTCATATGAACATCAACACTGTATCAACATATATATGAAATTGCCCTAGCAGAGAGAGAGAGGAGGGTAGGGGACAGTAGAGGCAGAGCCTTACGGTCGGCGGCAAGGGCAGGCTCTGGCTCGGGCGGCGGTGGTCAGGTTGAGGGCGGCGGCGGTGAGCTCGAGGGAGGCGACGGTGAGGTCGACGATGGCCTCGGGCGGCGGCTGTGAGGTCGAGGGCGGCCTCGGGCGGCGGCGGTGTGGTCGAAGGTGGCGGGCGGCGGCGGTGTGGTCGAAGGCGGCCTTGGGCGGTGGCGATGTGGTCGAAGGCGGCGCAGGGCGACGGCGATGATGGAGCAGTTGGGGGACAGGGGGGCCGGGAGTAGAGAGAGGGGGAAAGGACTTAGCGAAATTTTGAGCCCGTGCTGCCGGGATTTGAGTCAAACTAGCAGTAGCGCGTTTTTCCGAAACGCGCTATAGCTAAGAGTGCTATAGCGCGTTTCGGAAAAACGCGCTACTGCTATTCCATTCTGTTTTTACTTGTTCTTCACTTTATTTTATTTCCGTTAGCAGCAGCGCCTTACACGTAAGCACGCTACAGCTAAGGATATTAGCAGTAGCGCTGGCCTGTATACGCGCTACTGCTATGTTGGGCTAGCCATGTGTTCCCAGTTCAAACATAGCAGCAGCGCTTTTCGCTAGTACGCGCTACTGCTAAAGTCATAGCAGTAGCGCGGTTTATGGAAGCGCGCTGCTACTAAGTAGCAGTAGTGCTTGATTTTGTACGGCGCTACTGGTAAGATTCTGTGTATAGGCTTTTCCCTAGTAGTGACTGTTTGCAGGGAATGATGCTTAGTGGCCTATGTTTTGCCGGAATGTTGATTCATTTCTTTTCCGGCAAATTTCAGGTTCTCGATTTGTCCACTTTTTAGAAAAGGTCATACTGAAATTTTCCGTGAATTTCGGCATGACTTGTGCTACAAACTAGGACATATCGAGTGCCCGTGATTTGCCGCACCAGGAAGGAGTCAACATTCCTGCAAAACAATAGGCCTTTTTTATGTCATTATTCATTTTATTAGGTCTAGAATTAATTGACTAGATTTAATCATAGGAAACATGGCTAGCAACGATGAAGGACAGGGTTCTGGTGATTGCGACGACGCCTACCGGGCGGCAGACGAATATTTTAGCCTTACCGACAATCAACCGATGTTATTGCTGGGCCCACCGGTGGCATCGGGGACTGAGACCGACACGCAGACCAGTGCTGAGACTGAGACCGACGCTCAGACTCAGACCGGCATCGAGACCGGCGCTGAGACTAAGACCGGCGCTGCCTCGGGGAGCGGAGCCGGTGTAGAACCGAAAGCAAAGAGGCAACGGGTTCCTAACAAACTCAGGACTACTAGAGTGGTGGTCACGGAGGTGGACGGGGACAATTTTGAGCCAACGGCACCCGAGGAAGCACGTCGATGCTACGGCAATCAAATAGGCTGCATCGTACGGACAACCGCCACCATCAACGATGAGAAACTACAGAAGATAGAAAATATGAGGAGCTCCCTCCTAAAGAAGTTTCACTAGATATTCTTGTTCCCGGGCCGGAATAAGAAGGATTATAAAGATCCAGATGAGGACCCGGCAATGAAGAAGATAAACAAACACGCCATGACCAAGTTTAGCGACGCCTTGGCCGCCTGGAAAAATCGAGTGAAAGCAAGGATCATCGACAAGAAGGAACCCTACTCCGAGATTGTAAAGGATAATCCGACAATCACGGAAGAGCAGTTTCAAATATTCAGGGAGGCTTGCGAGGCCGAAGATGCCAAAAAAAAGTCTAAGTACATGAAGGGGCTTCAAGAGAGGAACTTTGGGAGCCACCACCTCGGAAGCCGTGGTTACGGCGGAAAGAGGTCCAAATGGGCCAAGGAGGACGCGGAAGCCGCGAGTCTGGGCATCCCAGACCCCTTGGCGGAGTTCACCGTCCCGCAGGAGCGTGACGTCCTCAGGGCCCGGCATCGTTGGGACCCAGTGAAAAAGGTTTACGAGACAACACAGGTCATTACGGAGTTCATGAGACTGCTGGTAATTTTAGTTTCTGATCAATTCGACTGCACATGTTAGTCATATTTGTAAACGATCGTTGTGCCTTTTGCAGAAAGAGCAGCACAGGATTGCGGCCGAAAGCGACTCGCCGTCTGAGGCATTGGCGAGGCCCAAGTGGGACACTCCATTCAACCGGGCGTTGAACATATTGAAACAACAACCGGTGGATACTCAACCGTCGTATGGACGCGTGCACGGTGTCGGAGACGGCGCCACGTGGAAGAAGTACTACCGTGAGACCACGGAGGAGAGAAAGGAAAGACGGAGGTTAAATGAAGAAAACATCGACAAGAGGGTTGAGATTGCGGTTGAGAAGAAATCAACTGAGACAGTCGCAACAGCGGTAGCTGCCGCAAAACAGGTGGCTTTAGATATTTCTACTACCTTGGTTCCGGCCGTTTTCAATTGGACCAGGCAAAATCCAAAAAAGATGCAGCGGACTTTCCCCTTGCTGACTTCTTGGCGGGGAGCAGCTCGACTAGCGTTGCACCTGCTCCCGCGCCGGCTCCCGCACCGGACGTGCTAGGCGGTGCTTCGTCTTTGGCTGAGCTCGACGCCCTCACGGTATCTGTCACACCGGCCCCCTTCAATATAACTGTATAATCTCCCGTTTTCGTTGCCTTTCGGATGTCTCATGTCGCAGACTTTTCTTTGCAGGCCGACGAAACCCCGTGCACCATATTGTACACCATCGGCGACCAGAAGGTGGACGTGGGGAAGGCGACGATAATGGAGCCGAAGGAACCATTGTTCCACAGCCGGCCGATCCCCCCGAACGTCTTCAAGGTTTCCGTGGCCAGTGTCAAACCGGGCCATGAGAATTTGCCTCCTCCAGTACTACTGGGGGATGACGACGAGACACCGCGGCGTCTTGATGATTGTTGCAATGCTGGGTGGGTCATGTTGTGGCCAAAGAGTCTGCTTTGTCTAGAGGCGGTCGGGAGCACACCCACGAGCACGCAGCCTCAGCAAGGTATGAACATCAACACCCCACCTACCCAATTATCGTCGGGTGTCGGGTTGGGTGATAGCGGATGGGGTAAGGAGGAGGCTCCATTAGTCGCTGATGACGTCGCCATGGATGAGGATGAGGACGACGATGGCGCTGCTGAACAGTATGTCTATACTGGCGCCTGCTCAGGGTTTGAGCGTCATGAGTTGGTGCCTGAATTGTCGTCTCAACATATTATGGACGACCTTCCGGTAGTAAAGAAGTTTAGGAAGAGAGCGAGGGAAGGCAAAAAAGCTGTTTCTATGATCCAGCCGCCTCAGCAGCCTCGGCTTTCGGACCGTATAGATATCCCCGATGCGGATAAATGGCATATCCCCGGTCAACCAATCCTACCTGCAACAGCGCTACGGGCCAGATTCGGCGATCTAAAGAGACTTCATGATGATGTGCTGCGGGTAGAGAAAGACCTTATTGCCTCGAAAGATCCAGGATACCCACTCTACGTGGTTAACGTTCCGCGGCAAATGTCGTACGTCGACAACTTCCCCGCGGATAAGTTCTTCCTCCGATTCGATTACATATTCGACATGTTTCACGTGAAGAAGCTGGATTTTATGTTTGTCCGCCTTTATGCCTTGCACATGAACTACATCATCGGGGTTGAGCAGATATCTCATATCTGTGTCGCTGACCCGTACTACATGCACGAGGGCTTCTTGGGAGTCTGCGCAAATCACCGTGAATACGCGAGGGATTACATTGTCAGTTTCATGCTCCCCAATAAGGACAAGGGGGCGATTCTCGTGCCTTATCATCCCGTGTAAGTCATCCGCGCTGCTATCCTTCCTTCGATTTCAATCATTCATTTGCACGGTGGAGGCTAATTAATTTGAGGACTTATTTTGCGTAGCAGCGGGCGCGCCGTCCTCATCATCCTCTACCCCCGATTCTCCCACGCTCTTTACTTGGACTCGTCAAAGAACATTCACAAAAAGGATTACACCCACATCAAGGATGTTCTCGACAGTGCTATGTATCACTACCAATCACTGGGTGGAGAGGTCAGGGACAAGAAGATGAGGGGCGGCAGGGTCGCCTTCGGCCATAAGACCGACTTCTGCTGCATCCAGCAACCGAACGATTCTCTTAATGATGGATTCTATGTCCTACACCACATGCTGGAGTACAGACGGGATCACCAGAACCTTCGCATGGCACCTTCTTCCGGTGATGCCCATATTCTGCAATGGGCAAAGGACATAGGAGATATCGAGGATCATCGACTTCGAGCTGAGTTTTATAACATCAGCACGAACTTGCCCAAATCATCATGAAGGAGGTCGTCGGAAAAACAGGGATGTTCTACGGAGAAGGACAAATGTCGCGGGAAGACGTCCGAACATGGATAGCCTCTCAGCGTCTCGACGTGAAGCCTTTCACTAGGCTCGGGGACTATCTCCCTGACTTGGATGGATGGAACGACATGTTGGAGTGATTGTCGATATATGACAATGTGTCCGTTTAGTCCATACTTTCTGTATGACAAAACTTTGAGTTATGCATGGTGAAACTTTATTTGTGATGTAATTAAACCGTCCTCCTCCTCGACTAGCGAAAATCACTCTAGTTAGGGCATTTTGGGGTACGATGAACTTTGTTATTTATGCTTATGATATGTTGTTTCTATTTTTGCCAAGTCTGTCTCTTTCTGTTGCTCAACTATATATGTTGCATATCATCGACTAATGTGATGATGCAGGTGCATAGATCATAGATGACGAAGAAGTGCTATGCCAAGAGTATATATACGACAAGTGGCCGGAGTGTCAGGCCCAGGTGTACCGGTTTCCGGTTTCCGAGCAACAGGCAGTAGTTAGTTTAGAGGTTCACGCTAATGCGAGAGAGGGATACGAACTCATGTTCTCAAAGTGATAGCTCTTCTCGCGTATATCATTGTTTAGATGGATGACGATGTATTTGCATATCATTCGAGACTTGTATCGCTATTTTCGAGATGATGACGAGAGACCACTTTGTGTTGGATGATGATTATGATGATGACATGATTTGATAAGACTAATTGTATGTATATGCTATATGATTACATTTGTATGTTTATGATATGCTAAAGATTATTGTATAAAGCCTATTCAAATACAAAACAAATATACAGGAAAAAAACTAATAAATAAACTAGTAGTAGCGAGGGGGGGGGGGAATTTAGCAGTAGCGCCGCATTATCAGCAGCGCTTCCTAGCGGTAGCGCGGGACAACATGCGCTACTGCTATACGTTAGCTGTAGCGCCTTATTAGTAGCGCCGGTGCCCGCGCTACTGAGAAGTCCAAAACCCTCGCTGCTGCTAGGCTTTTCCCTAGTAGTGCCGGCCTTTGCATAACTAAAATGCACACAACCAACACTACGCAAGCACACAAGGATCACACTGGCAAAAAGCAAAGTCATGTAAGACCGAAGCTATGCCTAAGGAAAGAAAAAGCAAAAAAAGACCAGAAGCGATCAAAACAACGGTTGATGATGTACAACAACGATCATCGACACCAATCATATTTTGACAAACATAATGACTACGGTGAAGGTTCTCCAGAAGCAACGCCTTCAAGAAGAAAAAAGACGTATATACATCATCATCGCCAGATCCACCATCGAAGGCCGGATTCTGGGTTTTCACTCTGAAGATCCAATCCGAACAAACTCCAAGCAATGCAAAAAGCGCCGCCATTGTCAGGTATAACCAAGTAAGGTCAGACCTAGGATTTTACCACGGAGGTCGAGACCAGATACTTGGGAAGCACCACCCAATCAAAGCCATCCTTTGTTATCTTCTCCACCTCTTTGATAATCTGGGTGCTGTTTTTGGTGGTGGTGAGAGTGCTGCTAATGCTAGTGATTGATCATCGGAGGGAGTCTTTTTCTTCTGTTTGTTTTGGGAGTGTGTATTCTTGGTGCGTTTGAGACATCTTGTCGTCAATAGAGAGGCCAGGTGTATTAATATATTCCCTATATGTAATAAAAGAGAAAAATGAAAAGACAGCACGGGCACGGATTAGATCTTCATCCCCACGGTGTGGGCTGCCTACTCTGCTCACTCCGACATGCCCGGCGACCTGCGCCAGCAGAGTAGCCGGGGCGGCGGCCATGCCTGGTCCGTCGTCCGGACGCAGCCGCGGGGGAGCACGAAGGAGGCGCGTCGCGGGGAGTTCTTCCACAGGATCCGCTCGACGGCGTCTCCGGCCTCGTCACCGGCGCCGCCAGCCTCCAGATCGCAAGGTCGCCTCCTTCCACATTCCCCTCCCCCATTCAACTTCAGTATTCTTGTGGTCGTCGGAGGGAGATGGACGGGATTGGGTTCGCCGTCCCAAATATTGAGATTTTTCTTGGATCGGATTTCTTTCTTTCACATCAATCTTTAATCTGGGCCCAACATGGGGTGGTGGGATCAACGGAATTCACCACTTATTTTGTAGGAATTCTTAGAATATTTACATTCTATTTTCATTCCCAACAATTCATGGTCCTTGGACAGTACAGTACCTGGACCCCCTCCACTCCAGCAGCGACTTCCGTTAGATTCCAAGCCCCAAAGTCATGATTGGACCCTCAAGCAGACTAGTTGTGGAAAAAACTGCGCTCAGCTCCACTCTCGAGCGCCTTCCATGAAATTCCTAGCCCCAAAGTCCTCATTGGTCTCCTATCGCAAGAAGAACATATAACTGACCCGGGAGAAAAGAAGACCATATGTTCATGCCAAAATCTCCAATGGACACACTTCACTTCTCCTGCATCCAAATAGCCATAGCCTTGCTCTTGTTCACTCATGCCAATAGCACCACAGAGGGCAGCACATCTGCCCTGCATCCAAACGATGCGATTCCCAGCTGTGTTGCCGGTGAGAAGTCTGCCCTTCTTGCCTTCAGGGCAGGCCTATCAGACCCTGCCAACCTCCTTTCATCATGGAAGGGCGATGACTGCTGCCGATGGAAGGGCGTCTACTGCAGCAACAGAACCGGCCATGTTGTCAAGCTCGATCTCCGAGGCGATGAGAGTAGGCAGATGCTAGCAGGCAACATAAGTTCCTCGTTGCTTGGTTTAGATCATCTTCGATATCTCGACCTTAGCTGCAATAGCTTCGACAAGATACAGATGCCGGAGTTCATGGGTTCTCTCCATCAGCTGAGATATCTCGACCTATCAGCCTCACTGTTCATTGGAAGGATACCGCCGCAGCTGGGTAATCTCTCCAACTTATGGTACTTAAATCTTGGGAGTGACGAGTGACGACACATACTCCACTGATATCACCTGGTTATCACGGTTAACTTCCCTTGAGCACCCAGATATGTCTGGGGTGAACCTCAGCACAATTGTTCACTGGCTTCCATCGGTGAACATGCTTCCAACTCTGAAAGTTCTTCGTGTTACTAATTGCCTGCTTAAAAGTAGCCCTGATTCTCTTCTGCTCTCAAATCTGACATCTCTAGAAACTCTCGACCTTTCGGAAAACCACCTCCATAAGCATAGCAGGCCCAACTGGTTCTGGGATTTAACTAGCCTCACGTATCTAGGTATCTCGGGCAATGGTTTCTATGGCCCATTTCCAGATGGGATAGGTAATATGACCTCCATTGTGGAGCTTGATTTATCAGATAATAACCTTGTGGGCATGATACCATCCAACATGAAGAACCTATGTAAGTTGGAGAGGTTGGTATCTTTCAGTAACAATATCAATGGGAGTAAGGCAGAGTTATTCCATCGATTACCCAGCGGTTCACGGAATAAACTACAATGGTTGTCTCTACAGTACAACAATCTGACTGGAAGCCTGCCAACTGCACCAGTAGAATCCTTGAGCAACCTTAGCTGGCTGTATCTCGCTCATAACAGCCTAACTGGTCATGTCCCAGTGTGGATAGGAGAGCTCAAACAGCTAATAATTCTGGACCTTCGTTCTAACAACCTGAATGGGGTCATACATGAAGGTCATTTATCACGTCTAGGTAGGTTGGAGGAATTGAGATTATCAGACAACTCCATAGCCATCACAGTGAGCCCAGCTTGGGTTCCTCCTTTCAGTCTAAAATGGATTCATCTTCGGTCCTGTCAGCTAGGGCCTAAATTCCCAATGTGGCTTAGATGGCAAACACAGGTATGGAGTCTTGATATATCAAACACAAGCATAAATGACATGGTACCAGGTTGGTTTTGGATAGCAGCTTCCTCAGCAGAGTTTCTGAACATTCGAAATAATCAGATTACAGGAGTGCTCCCATCAACAATGGAATTTATGAGAGCAACAAATATGGATTGCAGTTCTAACCAGCTTACTGGTCCAATACCCAAACTTCCCATCACTCTGACCGACCTGGATCTCAGTCGGAACAACCTAGTTGGGCCACTACCATTAGACTTTGGAGCTCCAGGGCTTGAAACACTTGTTCTATATAACAACATGATCTCTGGGGCCATTCCATCTTCTTTGTGCAGATTGCGATCATTGTGGTTGTTAGATCTATCAAGTAATAACCTCAATGGATCAATTACCGATTGCCTAGTCAACAAGTCTAGCACAAACATGACAGATCTGACTCTAAGCATCGTTAACCTAAGCTTGAGAAACAACAACCTCTGGTGAATTTCCTTCACTTCTCCAGAAATGTCCACAACTCATCTTTCTTGATCTCGGACATAATCAATTCTCTGGGGCTTTACCAGCATGGATTGGGGAGAAGCTATCATCTTTGTCATTCTTACGACTGAGATCCAATATGTTTTGTGGTCACATTCCAGACGAGCTTACGGAGCTTGTTAATCTTCAATACTTGGACCTTGGCTACAACAATATTTCAGGGAGCATACCGAGATCTATTATTAATTGTACAGGCATGACACAAACAAGAGACAATGATGATCTTCGGGATGCATTCACTTCTGGAGTATATTCTGCTGGCAATGAACTAGTTGACTATACTGAGAATTTAACAGTACTCACAAAAGGTCAAGAGAGATTATATACAGGAGAAATCATATATATGGTGAATCTTGATTTATCCTGTAATAGTCTCATGGGAGAGATCCCTGAAGAAATCAGCGCTCTTGTAGCATTGAAGAGCCTGAACTTATCATGGAACAACTTCAATGGAAAACTCCCTGAGAATATTGGCGCCTTAATGCAGGTGGAGTCACTTGACCTATCGCACAATGATTTGTCCGGTGAAATCCCTTCAAGCTTATCGACTCTCACATCATTGAGTCGCCTGAACCTGTCCTACAACAATCTGAGGGGGGAAATACCGACTGGAAATCAATTGCAAACACTCGAAGACCCGGCCTATATTTATATTGGCAACCCCGGCCTCTGCGGTCCACCTCTCTCTGTAAATTGTTCGTCAATTCCAGGAGAAAACCACGGAGATGCAAGCAATGACTTGGTTTCGTTTTTCCTCGCCATGGGCTCTGGATATGTGATGGGTCTCTGGGTGGTCTTCTGTACCTTGTTGTTCAAGAGGAGATGGAGAGTTTCATGGTACTCGCTCTGTGACAGCCTGTATGATTGGGTTTATGTGCAACTGGCTGTTACCTGGACTTCCGTGAGAGCTAAAATTAATGGGTAGAAGCTTGAGATGAGATGACTATCACTGGTTCTTGGTTTTCTATCATGTAATGCTTTTGAGATTTATCATGAATGTATCAATCAATGTTTAGGTATTGTACTAGAACTAGTCAGTATATGTATTCAAGGCGCATTCCATCGACTGAGATTGGTATGCTGTTTTTCATATTGTACTGGAACCAGCATTGATTCTTGGTTTGATCTAGACATGTAATTTGATATACTCTGGAGATTTATCATGAATGTATCAATCAATATTCCAGTGTATTGTACTGGAACAAGTCATGCACATGTATGTATTCTAGGTCCACTGTATTGGAACTAGCCATGCACATGTATGAATTCTAGTCATGTACATGTTCTTCAGCTCTCTTCGATTATTTGGTTTTGGCCTGACCATTATCGAATTGTCGAACTGTATCCCCCTTGTGGTAATGACCGTTTTAGTTGTCTGCCTCTGCTTTATAGTAGTATAAATCAGCATATTTACTTCCCAAGTGCTGTTGTGCATCCTTCTCTGTGTGTGTTTGTTGGGTTTTGGGAGTACATTTTGGCCACATAAGCTGAAGATTTAAGTGTCATGTTTAGTTTGTTATACATGTATGGTTTCAGTTAATTTAAGCTGACCCACATCTAGCACAGGTTCCTTCACTTGCATTATTGCATAAGCACACATGTTATATATTGCATATGTGCAGGGAAAATGTGAGTTAATAAGAATTAAGATAATGCTTGTATCTTGTAGATATTCGCTCTGTTAATTTCTTTAATTCAGTCCTAGAAATAATTTATTTCATTCAGTCCTAGAAACTAATGCATATTGTGCGAGTTAGGGTCCATGATTAGAGGTGGGATCCAATATTGTGCTACTGCTACGGCTATCTTACTGTGCGTGTCAGTATGCAGAACCTGAAAAATGCTCTGGAAGCTTTGTTGGTAGATAATGATGCATCTGCTTCTGAAGCAAAGGGGGCTCACCAAATCTGATCTAGAAAAGAGAAGTTATCAAGTACGTACACTGCTGGTCTCTCCCGTTTCCAACCCGAGCGAATTTTTTTAAGTTTTCGTGTGTGCTTCTCTGAACTTACATCTTCTCTAGTAATGCCAGTTAGCAGTTACGTACTAAATTTCTTCCTGAAGTTTAATCCTTCTCCTGTTCCACGGACAAAGGCATATGCGTTCATGCAGTCCCCACCTTTTCCTCTCCAGCATTTCAGCTCGTTAATGGCGTTAACTGGAAAAGGGGAAAATAGTATGCCATGGCGTTCTGTTGGTCCTTGTCAGATAGCCATGGAAGAGTTGACAAGGAATCGTTCAGAGAAGAGAGACCGACACCGCACTGCTATGCTCGCATAGCACGGGCACGGATTACAGATCTTCATCCCCACTGACGCAGCTTCTCTTCTCCTCCCTCTCTCTGTTCTCCCAAGCCAAAAACTCTCCTGTTCTGCCTGCTCTGTTCACTCCCACATGCCCGGCGACCTGCGGGGAGCAGGAAAGAGGCGCTGAGTGGCTGCGCGCCGCGGGGAGTTCTTCCAGATTGGGTTCACTACTTTTAGTAACTATAAAAAACATTATAAACATATGTTCTAGTATTAGCAACAGAATTCACTACATATTATCTAAGAATTCTTAGACTTAAAATAGATGGTAGGATCTCTTAGCAACAGATTTCACCAGTTATGATCTAAGAATTCTTAAACTTACATTTATGATTACTACTTTAGTAACTATAGAAAAACATTATAAACATATGTTCTATTTTCATTCCAACAAATTCATGGTCCTTGCCTCCTTGGATAGTAGTACCTGGACCCTCCTCAAGCCAAGTAGTAGTTGTGAAAACCTGCGCTCAGCTCCACTCTCCAGGGCCTTTCGTTCATTAAATTCCTAGCCCGAAAGTCCTTGCTGGTCTGCTATCTCAAATCCCAGAGTATAACAGAGAAAACATCGTGAAATGGACATAATATAATGGCCACCAGCGACCCCCATGCAAATCTATGGTGTTGAAGTTCACACGTAACGCTGGTCTCAGGTACCTGCATATGAGTGACAATCAACCAGAAGAAATGTGGCCCACAGTGTCACTGTAAGCAGTTAAACATTGCAGAAAATTCAACAGCCAGGACACCAACTGTTGGATTACATATACTATATCATTTTGCATACTAATGGACCAAGAAGAACAAGACCATATATGTCCATGGTAAAGTATCCAATGGACACACTTCAGTTCTCCTGCATCCAAATAGCCATAGCCTTGCTCTTGTTCACTCAAGCCAAGAGCACCACAGAGGACACACCTGCGGTGCATCTGAATGACGCGATCCCCAGCTGTGTTGCTAGTGAGAGGTCCGCCCTTCTTGCCTTCAGGGCAGGTCTATCAGACCCTGCCAACCTCCTTTCATCATGGAAGGGTGACGACTGCTGCTGGTGGAAGGGCGTCTATTGCAGCAACACAACCGGCCATGTTGTCGAGCTGGATCTCCAAGGCACTTATTGCAAAACTGCAGATTGGAGTACGCCGGTGCTAGCGGGCAACATAAGCTCCTCGTTGCTTGGTTTAAAACATATACAGTATCTCGATCTCAGCTGCAACAGATTCGACAAGATACAGATACCAGACTTCATCGGTTCTCTCGATAAGTTGAGATATCTCGACCTATCAGACTCAATGTTCATTGGGAAGATACCACCACAGCTTGGTAACCTCTCCAACTTACAATACTTATTTCTTGCGTCCTCACGCTGGAATGTTGGTTATTATTCTTTCTATAATGGCACATACTCCACAGATATCACCTGGTTGTCACAGTTAACTATCCTGGAGTACCTGGATATGACCTTGGTGAACCTCAGTACAATTATTCACTGGCTTCCGGTGGTGAACATGCTTCCTACTCTGAAATTTCTTCGTCTTTTCGCTTGCCAACTTAGAACCTGCCCTGATTCTCTTCAGCTCTCAAATCTGACATCTATTGAAACACTCGACCTTTCGGAAAACGACTTCCATAAGCGTAGCAGGCCCAACTGGTTCTGGGATTTAACTAGCCTCAAGTATCTAGATATCTCGGAAAATGGTTTCTATGGCCCGTTTCCAGACGAGATAGGTAATATGACCGCCATTGTGGAGCTTGATTTCATAGAGAATAACCTTGTGGGCATGATACCTTCCAGTATGAAGAACCTATGTAATTTGGAGAAACTGTCTTCTGCTGGCAACAATATGAACGGGAGTATAACAAAATTATTCCATCGATTACCCAATTGTTCATGGAATAAACTACAAGGTTTGTTTCTAGGGGAGAGTAATCTAACTGGAAGCCTGCCATCTGCACCGGTACAAAGATTAAGCAACCTGAGCCAGCTGTATCTCGCTCACAACAGCCTCACTGGTCACGTGCCACTGTGGATAGGAGAGCTCACAAAACTAAAAAGTTTGGTCCTTATCTCCAACAACCTGGATGGCGTCATCCATGAAGGCCATTTATCACGTCTTGAGAATTTAAAGGAACTTGTATTGTCAGACAATTCCATAGCCATCAGAGTGAGTCCAAAATGGGTTCCTCCTTTTAGTCTGGAATATATTCACCTTCGTTCCTGTCAGCTAGGGCCCAAGTTTCCAACGTGGCTTAGATGGCAAACACATGCAAGTAGTCTTGATATATCAAACACAAGCATAAGTGACATGATACCGGATTGGTTTTGGATATCAGCTTCCTCAGTAAAGTTTCTGAATATCCAAAATAATCAGATCACAGGAGCCCTACCATCAACAATGGAATTTATATCCGGAAAAGAAATGGATTTCAGTTCTAACCAGCTTGGTGGTCCAATACCTAAGCTTCCCATCAATATAACCGGCCTAGATCTCAGTCAAAACAATTTAGTTGGCCCACTACCATTAGACTTTGGAGCACCAAGACTTGAAACACTTCTTCTATATAACAATATGATCTCCGGCGCCATTCCATCTTCTTTTTGCAAGTTGCGATCATTGCAGTTGTTAGATCTATCAGGAAATAATCTCAATGGGTCAATTACTAATTGCCTAGTCAATGAGTCCAACACAAACATGACAGGTCTGAGTATCACTAATCTAAGCTTAAGAAACAACAACCTCTCAGGTGCATTTCCTTTGCTGCTGCAGAAATGTACACGACTCATCTTTCTTGATCTCAGCAATAATCAGTTCTCTGGGACTTTACCAGCATGGATTGGGGAGAAGCTATTGTCTTTGTCATTCTTACGGTTGAGATCCAATATGTTTTATGGTCACATTCCAGTTGAGCTTACAAAGCTTGTTACTCTGCAATATTTGGACCTTGCATACAACAATATATCAGGGAGCATACCGAGATCTATTAGTAATTGCACAGGCATGGCACAAACAAGAGGCAACTCTGATAATCTTCGGTATGCCTTCAATTATATATCTGGGGTTAATGACAATGTACTAGTTGTCTACAGTGAGAATTTCACAGTACTCACGAAAGGTCAAGAGAGACTATATACAGGAGAAATCATATATATGGTGAATCTTGATTTATCTTGTAATAGTATTACCGGAGAGATCCCTGCAGAAATTGGCGCTCTTGTAGCATTGAAGAACCTGAACTTATCATGGAACAACTTCATCAGAAAAATCCCTGGGAATATTGGCGCCTTAATTCAAGTGGAGTCACTTGACCTATCACACAATGATTTGTCTGGTGAAATCCCTTCGAACTTATCAGCTCTCACGTCACTGAGTCGCTTGAACCTATCCTACAACAATCTGAGAGGAAAGATACCAACAGGAAATCAACTGCAAACACTCGAAGACCCAGAATCTATTTATATCGGCAACCCGGGCCTTTGTGGCCCTCCACTATCGTGGAATTGTCCAGAGCCTGAGCTAGTTCCATCTACTCGAGACCGAGAGCACCAGGAAGATGGAAGCAGTGACATGGTTTTGCTTTTGTTTGTCATAGGTTCTGGATATGTGATGGGTCTATGGGTGGTCTTCTGCACCTTCTTGTTCAAGAGAAGATGGAGTGCTGCTTGGTACTTGCTCTGTGATAGCCTGTATGACCGGGTTTATCTGCAAGTGGCTGTTACCTGGGCTTCCTTGAGAGGTAAAATTAATGGATAGAAGCTGAGATGAGATGATCATCAACTGGTTATTGGTTTGCTCTCATGTAATGCTTTTGAGATTTATCATGAATGTATCAATCAATGTTTAGGTATTGTACTAGAACTAGTCAGTATATGTATTCAAGGCGCATTCCATCGACTGAGATTGGTATGCTGTTTTCCGTATTGTACTAGAACCAGCATTGGTTCTTTGTTTGATCTAGACATGTAATTTGATATACTCTGGAGATTTATCATGAATGTATCAATCGATATTCCAGTGTATTGTACTGGAACAAGTCATGCGCATGTATGTATTCTAGGTGCACTGTATTGGAACTAGCCATGCACATGTATGAATTCTAGCCGTGCACATGTTCTTTAGCTCTCTTCGATTAATTGGTTTTGGCCTGACCGTTGTCGAATTGTCGAACTGTATACCCCCCTGTGGTAATGACCGTGTCAGTTGTCTGCCTCTGCTTTATAGTAGTATAAATCAGCATATTTTCTTCGCAAGTGCTGTTGTGCATCCTTCTGAGCTTATGTTTATTGGGTTTGGGGGGTAAATTTTAGCCACGTAAGCTGAAGATCGAAGTGTCATGTTTAATTTGTTATACATGTATGGTTTCTGTTAATTTGAGCTGACCCACATCTAGCACAGGTTCCTTCACTTGCATTATTGCATAAGCGCATATGTTATTGCATATGTGCAGGGAAAATGTGAGTTAAGATACTGCTTGTATCTTGTAGATATTCGCTCTGTTAGTTTCTTTAATTCAGTCCTGGAAATAATTTATCTCTTTAAGTCCAAGAAACTTGTGCATATTGTGCGAGTTGGGGTCCATGATTAGAGGTGGGATCCAATATTGTGCTACAGCTATCTTACTATGCGAGTCAGTATGCAGAACCTGAAAAATATTCTGGAAGCTTTGTTGGTTGATAATGATGCGTCTGCTTCTGAAGCAAGGGACGTCAGGAAATCTGATCTGGAAAAGGTACACTGCTGGTCTCTCCCGGTTCCAACGCGAGCGATTTTTTTTTTTAGTTTTCGTGTCTCCTTTTGTGAACTTACTTCTCTGGTAATGTCAGTTACCAAATTTCTTCCTGAAGTTTAATCCTCCTTGTGTTCCTCGGACAAAGGCATATGCGTTCCTGCACCATCAGGCCAACTCCAACGGGCACCACCAAACGGTCCGCGGTTGTCTGTTTGAACCAAAACGGACAAAGCAGCCGTCCAATGACGCGGCCGCATCCGTAAATTTTGTCTGTTTGGCGTCTGGCCCGCCTCATTTCCAGTGCAAACATGCACT
Source organism: Triticum aestivum (assembly GCF_018294505.1). Classification (NCBI taxonomy): domain Eukaryota; kingdom Viridiplantae; phylum Streptophyta; class Magnoliopsida; order Poales; family Poaceae; genus Triticum; species Triticum aestivum. The sequence goes on from NC_057809.1 coordinate 25,237,162, forward strand.
CGGTTTGCGTCCACACAGACGCTGAACGGACGGGCACGCGCTTGCGGGTTGTCCGCCTCGGAGACGCGTGGCGGCCGCCCAACTACCTTCACTGCTCAAACTAAATGCGCACGCGCGACAGGCCCCGATTGTCAGCCACACATCCTGCGGTTGTCGTCCTTAAATTGGAAGCCGTGGATTGGCTCGTTTCACTTCCCGGACCGCCTGCCTTCTCGAGCATCGACAAGAGCGAACCCTAGGCAGCGCCGCCGCACCCCTACTCACCAACCTCCCCGCCGGCGCCATGGGCTGACATTGGATCGAGGGGAAGCACGACCACGAGGCCGGCTCCTCCTCTGGCCGCCGCAGCCTGCAACACCTGCTCCGCCCGCTTTCCTGATCGCGCCGCCGGTGGCCGGGCATCGGGATCGGCCGTACATCCACGTCGACGTCTACCAGCGCTACTGGGAGACGGCGACGCCATTGCCATGGGGAGATGTCCACTTGCCAAAGAACTGGCATCACTCCGCCGACCAGGTGCCCATCCCTCTGGTGCCCGTCAGCGGCCGCACCCGCCGCCTGGAGATCAACCGACGCCTCTCCCACCTGCCACCGGATCTGCTGGACGACCCCAGGTACGCCGTAGGTTCGCCGTTGTGGGACACGTGGTTCCGTGGCGAGCACGACCTGCGGTGGCAATCCTTTTTTGCTGGTCTTCCTCTGAGCCCGCGGCGATTCGTTCTCCTCGTACTGGTAGCCCTCCCAAAATGCGGGGTCGTAGGCGTGTGCGCGGCATCACGCCCACGCCTTCTCCTTCTCCGTTACCATCCCCGCCACCGCAGCCGCCCATGACCGAGGAGGAGGCCAGGCTCGTGAGGCGTGTCATGGAGGACTCCATGAACATGCACGACGAGCGAGAGGGACTGGAAACCGCGCTGGCCCTCTTTGCGGCCGGCGACGTGGGCATCCCGGAGCTGGACCTCGCCATCAAGGAGGAGGTGCAGGGGAGGTCCAGGAGGAGCCGCCCGTTGCCGCGTGGTACCCTCGCCTGGTGGGCCAGCGGTGGAGCTGGGAGTGCAAAGCGCCGGAGATGGCCATCGCGGTGGGTGGCGGCCCATGGGCAGCCATGCCCCGGTCACCAGAGCAGGAGCCGCAGGTGCCGCCGTCGCATTTGGTCTACCAGGGGCCGCCTGCCCACCTTTGGCAGCCACCTGCGTACGTCGACCTCACCAGCGATAACGACGCGTTGAAGGGAGTTTCTTGGAGACGACGGTGGCCTCACCGGTGACGGCGGCGGCCATTTTTATCTAGTTTTTTAAAGTCTTTTATTAATTTTAGTTTAGTTATGAACTACGGTGAACGTGGGTACTGCGGCCATGTGGCCTTTTAATGTCTATATTTATGGTTTCATATTATTTGCAAGTATATTTGGGTTTTCTTTTGGGCACAAATGCAAGTCCAAAACACGTGGACGTTTTGGGGTTGCCGTGCCGGATAGGCGCATCGCTGGGTTGCAGGACCGCAAACGGACGGTCGTATCCGTTTTCCTACCTCAAACGGGCGAAAAGCGGATGAACCGGACGTTCGTTTGAAATCGCGCGTTGGAGTTGGGCTCAGTCTGCCCAACATGCAGCCGGCTTGGTGCAGTCTCCACCTTTTCCTCTCCAGCTTTTCAGCTCGTTAATGGAGCAAACTGGAAAAGGGGAAATAGTATGTCATGGTGTTCTGCTTGTCTTTGTCAGATAACCAGGGAAGAGTTGGCAAGAAATCATTCACAGAAGAGAGTCAGCACGGGAAGACTAGTCTTCTCGCGAGAGCCCGCGAAAAACAGATCGCTCCGGCGATGTGCCCCGCGCGCGTCACCGGAGGTAAACCAGTCGCTGCCGCCGGGATCCACCTCCTCTTCTCTCCCCTCCCTCGTTGCCGCCAGAATGCGCAGCCAGGCGAAGCCCAGTCGGCGCCGGCGACAGTGGGATGGTCTCGTCTCCTCGCGCGGGACCTCTGGCGCGGGCCGAGGCGGACGGGCCTGGATGCAGCGCCCATGGCGCGCCGGAGCTCGTCAGCAACGGCAGCATGATGGCGGCGTGTCACACGTCGAGGTGGTGTACTGCTGGGCGGTCGGAGTAGTCGGACAGTGGACGCGCCGATCTGGCTGCTCGAGGCTGCTCGAGCGAAGTGCGCTGAGGGCGGCGTGGGTCGCGGGCGGCCGGCTCCGCCGTGGCCGTTGGCTGGTGGAGTTAGTGGCGCGATAGTGGTGGTTTGGCCCTATCGCTCTTCTTCTGCAAGTCCTCTTTCTATCGGAGGTTGACCTCTTGTATCTGGCTGCTGACGAGTTCCGATCTTTCCGTCGAAGATTCATACAGATTGGCATATGTTGTCGTTGAATATCTAGATTGAAAAAGTTTTGGTCGTGCGCGCTCATATTATCAGTCAGCACAGCCCCAAAAGGGCGGGTGAAGCTTCACTTTTTACCAGTGTCATAGGACATGTCTAAGTTAAGATTTCTAAGACACTGATAGAGGTGGAGAAAGTCATGGCGGTTGCGATTGAAGGTCTTGAAGCTTTGGTGGAAGGATGTATTGGATGCGATGAAAACTGTGTGCTAGATGTCTGGTGACTTGCATCATCAGCCTCGGCAAGTGGGGGCGACAACACTCGAGGACTATATTTTTTGGTGGTGCTCCTCAAATGCCGAGTCTCGATTCCCATCATGAAAATTCAAGGTCTGTCTTTTATTGGTTGTACTTGGTATTGATCTTGTTGAAAGCATTGTTTTTTTTGTGAATTCGGGCTTTCTTCAGGGTGAAAATCTAAGATCTTCGATCGGGCAATCTGGGTGTTGTGCATTGTATTCTTCTTGAAGGCGTTGTTTTGGAACCTCTTTTGTAATCTGGATGTTGCCTTCGGTGGTGATTAGAATACTGCTGATGCTAGTGATTGATCACCGACAGTGGCGATTCTACTAGGTGGCTTCAATATGCTTAAGCCTACACTCCACAAATCTTATTTCAGCTAACAATTTTGCTAAGTCTCAGTTAACTGAGTCTTCGTCATGTCTCAGTAGATGCTATATTCCTTTGATCCTCCAAGAAGATTCGTATACAAATTTTCTTTTCAGTTTTGTTTTCTTCTTATAGCACTACCTCCGTCCTGGTTTATAAGTCCTATTTGTATTTTGTGCCAAATTTTGACTAGAGATTTAACTAATAAAATATTAATGCATGTACCAAATATTATATCGCTGGATTTGTATTTGAACATTGTTTCCAATTATATTATGTTTTATGGCATGCATAACATTTTGATAGTTAAATTTAAAGTCAAATTTTAACACAGAATACAAAGAGGTCAAATAAACCAGGACGGTGGAAGTATATCACTTGACCGAGACTTAGGCAGTCGACTAAGACCTCACCTCACCCTTCAGCTAAACATATTACTTGACAATTATACTGAGGTGTTTAACATGTAAATTGTAATGCATTTGCTAATTACACTTAGAAACTTGATGTTTTGAGCATATCCTTCATTTCCCTAGATTCGTCAATCACCGGGATGAAGTGTTTTTTCTTCTGTTTTTTGGCTGTGTATATTTGTATGTCTTTGAGACATTTTGTTGATACAGATGACATGTGTAATTAATATCTTTGTGATATTAATACATTACCGAAAAACGGTGAACACAGAAAACCGGCATTACTCAAAACAGAAAAATTAGCATGTAAAGCACACTGTTCCAAAATTCTGATCAGTTCAGTACTAAGTAAGCAATCACATAATAACTACCACGTCACTTGAAATGCAAATCGTGTTCAGGACTGCATGGTGATTTTTATGAAGATGACAGAATGATAACACCCACAAAGCACATGATAGAAGCAGTGTCTATCCAAATTGTACACATGATGTCAGTCCCTGTACCACCCAACTATCATTTTAACTACAAGCTTTGGATCTTCAGTTGGATAAATCACAAGGATTTGGTTTTAATTAGATTTAAAAACTTTGGACCTTCAGACAACAAAATGTACCAGCAATCGAATGTACCTTCTGCCCACGACCTGGGCGTCGAGGTTGGGGGTGGCGGCGACCTGGGCATCGGGATTGATGCTGCCCGTGATCTTGGAGTCGGGCTAGGGGCTAGCGGCGATCTGGCCATCACGTCCTACTGCAGTAAAGAGTAACAGGTTTTCAAAATTGTAACAAGCATCTGCAAAAGAAGTGCAACTATATGTAGAATAGTAGAACAAGCATCTGCATTGGGTTATGAATTATGATAAAATTAAGGACCACATCCATTGATCAGATGGAGCAAGACCTCCTCAATGCTAGCATCAGGACAAGCTAGCACTTTTTTAAGCCACTGAATATTTGTTACGTATAAACAAAAAGCTGGCCAATAATTCTGGCATACACTTAAGAAGTAAGCACCCTGGTGAATATTCAGACCGATGTGCAAAGATTCTTATAGTATAATTGCGAGAGAATCATATTTTCCAACTCAAGCATAGCCCCTACATGTGGACTACATGATACTCATCTGTTTGTTTATCAGCATTTCTAGCTTTACATCACCTTCCCCATCACATCAACCACTACAAGAATTTGGCAAAACTTTAGCCCTAAGAAGTTGCCTAAGAATTTGGCAAGAATCTGAATCCTTTGGCTAACAAGTTGAACAAAAAAGAGAAAGAATGGATGGAGGGGGAGAGGACGTTGGAGGAGAGTTTATACCTGTAGAGGCGGATCTCAGGTCGGCGGGTGAGGGAGTCCTGGATTAGGGGGTGTCCGGATGGCCGGACTATAGCCTTTGGCCGGACTCCTGGACTATGAAGATACAAGATTGAAGACTTCGTCCCATGTCCGGATGGGACTTTCCTTGGCGTGGAAGGCAAGCTTGGCGATACGGATACATAGATCTCCTACCATTGTAACCAACTTTGTGTAACCCTAACCCTCTTCGGTGCCTATATAAACCGGAGGGTTTTAGTCCGTAGGACGAACAACAATCATACCATAGGCTAGCTTCCAGGGTTTTGCCTCTTTGATCTCGTGGTAGATCTACTCTTGTACTACCCATATCATCAATATTAATCAAGCAGGAGTAGGGTTTTACCTCCATCGAGAGGGACCGAACCTGGGTAAAAACATCGTGTCCCTTGTCTCCTGTTACCATCCACCTAGACGCACAGTTCGGGACCCCCTACCCGAGATCCGCCGGTTTTGACACCGACATTGGTGCTTTCATTGAGAGTTCCTCTGTGCCGTCGCCATCAGGAAGGATGCCTGATGTCTACTACACAACCTTCTTCTTGTAGACGTTGTTGGGCCTGCAAGTGCACAGGTTTGTAGGACAGTAGCAAATTTCCCTCAAGTGGATGACCTAAGGTTTATCAATCCGTGGGAGGCGTAGGATGAAGATGGTCTCTCTCAAGCAACCCTGCAACCAAATAACAAAGAGTCTCTTGTGTCCCCAACATACCCAATACAATGGTAAATTGTATAGGTGCACTAGTTCGGCGAAGAGATGGTGATACAAGTGCAAAATAGATAGTAGATAAAGGTTTTTGTAATCTAAAATAATAAAAATAGCAAGGTAGAGAGCAGTAAAAGTGAGCGTAAACGGTATTGCAATGGTAGGAAACAAGGCCTAGGGTTCATACTTTCACTAGTGTAAGTTCTCTCAACAATAATAACATAGATAGAACATATGATAAGCCCTCAACATGCAACAAAGAGTCACTCCAAAGACACTAATAGCGGAGAACAAACGTAGAGATTATGGTCGGGTACGAAACCACCACAAAGCTATTCTTTCGGATCAATCTATAAAAGAGTTCGTACTGGAATAACACCTTAAGATACAAATCAACCAAAACCCTAATTTCACCTAGATACTCCATTGTCACCTCAGGTATCCGTGGGCATGATTATACGATATGCATCACACAATCTCAGATTCATCCAACCAACATAAAAGTACTTCAAAGAGTGCCCCAAAGTTTCTACCGGAGAGTCAAGAACGTGTGCCAACCCCTATGCATAGGTTCCCAATGTCACGAAACCCGCAAGTTGATCACCAAGACATACATCAAGTGTTCTCATAAAAGACTCAATCCGATAAGATAACTTCAAAGGGGAAACTCAATTCATCACAAGAGAGTAGAGGGGGAGAAACATCATAAGATCCAACTACAATAGCAAAGCTCGGGATACATCAAGATCGTGCCATAGAGGAACACGAGAGAGAGAGAGAGAGAGATCAAACACATAGCTACTGGTACATACCCTCAGCCCCGAGGGTGAACTACTCCCTCCTCGTCATGGAGAGCACCGGGATGATGAAGATGGCCACCGGAGATGGATCCCCCCTCCGGCAGGGTGCCGGAAAGGGGTCCCGATTGGTTTTTGGTGGTTCTGGAGGCTTGCGGCGGCGGAACTCTCAATCTAATCTTATGTTCTGGAAGTTTTAGGGTACGACGGTATATATGGGTGAAAGGAGAACGTCGGTGGAGCTACGGGGGCCTCACGAGGCAGGGGGCGCGCCCAGGGGGGAGGGGCGCGCCCCCCACCCTCGTGACCAGCCCGAGGATCCCCTGACGTGCACTCCAAGCCCATCTGGTTGGTTTCCTTCCAAAATTAACTTCTCCAGTTGATTTCGTTCCGTTTTGACTCCGTCTGATATTCCTTTTCCTCGAAACACTGAAATAGGTATAAAACAACAAATCTGGGCTGGGCCTCCGGTTAATAGGTTAGTCCCAAAAGTAATATAAAAGTGGATAATAAAGCCCAATATTGCCTAAAATAGTAGATAGAGTAGCATGGAGCAATCAAAAATTATAGATACGTTGGAGACGTATCAAGCATCCCCAAGCTTAATTCCTGCTCGTCCTCGAGTAGGTAAATGATAAAAAAGAATTTTTGATGCGGAGTGATACTTTGGAATAATTTCAATGTAATTCTTCTTACTTGTGATATCAATATTCAGATCCGAAAGATTCAAGACAAAAGTTCATATTGACATAAAAATAATAATACTTCAAGCATACTAATCAAAGTAATCATGTCTTCTCAAAATAACATGGCCAAAGAAAGTTCATCCCTACAAAATCATATGGTTAGGCTATGCTTCATTTTCGTCACACAAAGATGTTCCCAACTTCTATACCCCCGATGACAAGCCAAGCAATTGTTTCATACTTTTTGACGCGCTTCAGCTTTTTCAACCCTCACGCAATACATGAGCGCAAGCCATGGATATAGCACTATAGGTGGAATAGAATATAATGATGGAGGTTATGTGGAGAAGACAAAAAAGGAGAAAGTCTCACATCAACGCGGCTAATCAACGGGCTATGGAGATGCCCATCAATTGATGTCAATGCGAGGAGTAGGGATTGCCATGCAATGGATGCACTAGAGCTATAAGTATATGAAAGCTCTACAAAAGAAAACTAGTGGGTGTGCATCCAACTTGCTTACTCATGTAGACCTAGGGCATTTGAGGAAGCCCATCGTAGGAATATACAAGCCAAGTTCTATAATGAAAAATTCCCACCAGTATATGAAAGTGACAAAATGAGAGACTCTCTATCATGAAGATCTTAGTGCTACTTTGAAGCACAATATACGAGACTCACTACATGAAGAACAAGGTGCTACTTTGAAGCGCAAGTGTGGTAAAAGGATAGTAGCATTGTCCCTTCTCTCTTTTTCTCTCATTTTTTGGGCCTTTCTTTTTTTTGGCCTTTCTCTTTTTTTCGTCCGGAGTCTCATCCCGACTTATGGGGGAATCATAGTCTCCATCATCCTTTCCTCACTTGGGACAATGCTCTAATAATGATGATCATCACACTTTTATTTTTCTTACAACTCAACAATTACAACTCGAAACTCAGAACAAAATATGACTCTATATGAATGCCTCCGGCGGTGTACCGGGATGGTGCAATGAATCAAGAGTGACATGTATGGAAAATAATGCATGGTGGCTTTGCCACAAATACGATGTCAACTACATGATCATGCAATGGCAATATGACAAAAGTAATGTATGTCATAATAATGATGATGGAAGTTGCATGGCAATATATCTCGGAATGGCTATGGAAATGCCATGATAGGTAGGTATGGTGGCTGTTTTGAGGAAGATATAAGGAGGTTTATGTGTGATAGAGCGTATCGTATCACGGGGTTTGGATGCACCGGCGAAGTTTGCACCAACTCTCAAGGTGAGAAAGGGCAATGCACGGTACCGAAGAGGCTAGCAAATGTGGAAAGGTAAAAGTGCGTATAATCCATGGACTCACATTAGTCATAAAGAACTCATATATTTATTGCAAAAGTTTATTAGCCCTCGAAGCAAAGTACTACTACGCATGCTCCTAGGGGGATAGATTGGTAGGAAAAGACCATCGCTCGTCCCCGACCGCCACTCATAAGGATGCACAAGCCAGGTACACTTCATGTTTCAAATTTGTTACACAACTTTACCCATACGTGCATGCTACGGGACTTGCAAACTTCAACACAAATATTTCTCAAATTCACAATTATCAACTAGCACGACTTTGATATTATTACCTCCATATCTCAAAACAATTATCAAGCATTAAATTTATCTTAGTATTCAATTCACTCAAAAGAAAGTTTCACATATCTTGAACACTAAGTATATTAACATTAAGCAAATTACCATGCTATTAACGACTCTCAAAATAATATACGTGAAGCATGAGAGATCAAGTTTCTTTAAAACAAATCCACCACCGTGCTCTAAAAGATCTAAGTGAAGCACTAGAGCAAATATTATCATGCTCAAAAGATATAAGTGAAGCACATAGAGTATTCTAACAAATTCAAATTTATGTATGGCTCTCTCATTTAATAATTTCAGATCTTGATACTTTATTCAAACAGCAAGCAAAGCTAAAGAAAATGACATGACGCTCCAAGCAAAACACATATCATGTGGTGAATAAAAATATAGCTCCAAGTAAATTTACCGATGAACGAAGACGAAGGAGGGGATGCCTTCCGGGGCATCCCCAAGCTTAGGCTCTTGGTTATCCTTGAATATTACCTTAGGGTGCCTTGGGCATCCCCAAGCTTAGGCTCTTGCCACTCCTTATTCCGTAGTCCATCGAATCTTTACCCAAAACTTGAAAACTTCACAACACAAAACTTAATAGAAAACTTCAGAAACATCATAAGATCCAACTACAATAGCAAAGCTCGGGATACATCAAGATCGTGCCATAGAGGAACACGAGAGAGAGAGAGAGAGAGAGAGAGAGAGAGAGAGAGAGATCAAACACATAGCTACTGGTACATACCCTCAGCCCCGAGGGTGAACTACTCCCTCCTCGTCATGGAGAGCGCCGGGATGATGAAGATGGCCACCGGAGATGGATCCCCCCTCCGGCAGGGTGCCGGAAAGGGGTCCCGATTGGTTTTTGGTGGTTCTGGAGGCTTGCGGCGGCGGAACTCTCGATCTAATCTTCTATTCTGGAAGTTTTAGGGTACGACGGTATATATGGGTGAAAGGAGAACGTCGGTGGAGCTACAGGGGCCCCACGAGGCAGGGGGCGCGCCCCCCACCCTCGTGAGCAGCCCGAGGATCCCCTGACATGCACTCCAAGCCCATCTGGTTGGTTTCCTTCCAAAATTAACTTCTCCAGTTGATTTCGTTCCGTTTTGACAGGGCTGGGCCTCCGGTTAATAGGTTAGTCCCAAAAGTAATATAATAGTGGATAATAAAGCCCAATATTGCCTAAAACAGTAGATAAAGTAGCATGGAGCAATCAAAAATTATAGATACGTTGGAGACGTATCAATGCCTCATCCCGTCTTTAAAGATGGCACTGTTGCTAAAGAAGCTTTGGCCATCGGCCAAACTCTCCGGCTAGGCGGTTTTCTTATGACCGCCTGTTCAGCCGCCGCGCCGACGATGACTTCTCGGGTCATCGAAAGCAATCTTCACGTCAACTCGGAACTCGCCGAGCAGTTAGATCCGATGGAGCTCTCTTTTTTAAACGAGCTCTTGGATCGCATCGCCGCCCTGGGAGTCGCTACAGACTACGATCAGATTGGGCCTAATCCCGATCTAAGAGAGATCAACTCTTCCCAGGTTACCCACCACGTTGCTGTGGTAGAGGAACAATACGGCGACCCTTCTTCTATATTAAGGACTAACTATGTCCGGATTCCTGATCCCTCCATGCCGGATCCCCGCGGAGGGGAGGGCGTCACTCAAGCCCTGAACCTAAAGTCAGGCAGCGGGCTAGATTCATTGGACAACGTCCAAGAACCCAAGCTTCCAAGTTCGGAAACTTCTTGGCCCCTGAGTCTTAAGTTGGACGGGGTTCCGAGTTTAGTTCCCCCCGCCCACCCAAACATAAGCGATCTATCCCAAATTCGGCAAGAGCCCGCAGAAACAGTGCACCATTACTGGGCCAGATTCCTCCTGGTCAGGAACCGGATAAAGGACTACCGCGAAGAGGACGCAATTTCATTCTTCTGCAATAATTGCACGGATGAGGGAATCCTCAACACCGTAAGTCGTCGTGAAATTACACGCTTCGCTGACTTGGCGTCCATAGTACAAAAGTACTGTGCGATGGAAAGTGCCTGGAAAACCGAAATCAAATTTTGGGATAATCCGGCCTTGAATACAAGCCCGGTCCGAAATAAAAGGGTGCATCATCGTCAGGCACCTGGGTTAAATACCAAAAAGCAAAAACCCTCTACAGGGCATGGAACCGTACTGGAAGGATGGCTTAATGGACCTTGTAAGATTCATAGTACAGAGGGTGCCACACCAACTCACAGCCTTAGAGCATGTTGGATAATCCGACAGGTGGCCAAAATTGGCGAAGATCTTCTGATTCCAGAAGCCGCAGAAAGCCACCCCAGGGACACCAGTACGGTATTAACAGTCTTCGAGACTTTCGCATCAAATAACATGCGAAAAAGAACACTCCACAGCCTTGCCGAAGTCTACCAAGTAGCAAGAATAAACCCATGGAGTGGCACAGCCATTACTTTTAATGCCAGTGATGAACCTAAATTCCGAATAGCCCGAGCACCAGCCGCATTGGTCCTCAGTCCAATAGTGGACGGCTTTCTCCTTACTAAGGTACTCATGGATGGCAGCAGCGGATTGAACCTCATTTATGAGGAAACCCTTCAAAAAATAGAAATAAACTGGAACCGCATTGAGCAATGCAGCACAACCTTTAGAGGAATAATTCCCAGTCGGGAAGCGCGCTGCACAGGAAAAATCACACTAGATGTGGTGTTCGGCACGCTGGATAATTACAGGTCCGAAGAGGACACGTTCCAAGTGGCCCCGTTCAGTAGCGGATACCACACTCTGCTAGGGCGGGAAGCGTTTACAATCTTCCAAGCAATACCCCATTACGGGTAAATGAAGCTCAAGATGCCCGGGCCTAACGGAATCATCACTCTCGCTAGTGATCCGGACATAGCACTCCGCGCCGAAAACAAGACAGCTGCACTGGCCCTCGAGGCGCTATCCGAAGCCCTAGCGGCTGAGAAACTGACTGCGCTGCGCTCCACGGTGAATAGGGACGATGTGATACTCGACAAAAGATCCAAGTCCACCTCCTTTAAACCGGCGGACGAAATAGTCAAATTCCAGGTCCATCCAACGGACCCCAATAAAACAGCTTCCATCGGGAGACAGTTAAACCCTGATGTAGACGCCGCACTGCGAGAGTTCCTACGTGAGAACTGGGACATTTTCGCCTGGCACCCTTCAGACATGCCAGGAATCCCACCAGGCTGGCCGAACACAGCTTAAATATCCTAAAAGGATTCAAGCCAGTCAAACAGGCTCTTCGGCGTTTTTCCGAACCTAAGAGACAGGCCATGGGAGAGGAACTAGCCAAGCTATTGGAGGCCGGATTCATCAGAGATATAAAACATCCGGACTGGCTAGCAAATCTAGTGACGGTACCAAAGAAGGACAAATCCTGGCGCCTGTGCGTTGATTTTAAAGACCTTAACAAGGCCTGCCCAAAGGATCCCTTCCCCCTCCCCCGCATCGATCAAATTATCGGCGCTACCGCAGGACACGATTCATTGTGTTTCCTCGACGCATACTCCGGCTACCATCAAATCAAGATGGCAGAGTCAGACCAAGCCGCAATGGCATTCATCACACCATACGGCCCATTCTGCTTCAACACAATGCCCTTCGGGCTCAAGAACGCCGGCGCAACATATCAGCGCATGATTCAGACATGTCTGGCAAACCAGATCGGCAAAACGGTGGAGGCATACGTAGATGATATGGTCGTCAAAACCAAGCATGTCGAAACTCTAGTAGATGACTTGAGGCTCACATTCAACAACCTCCGTACATATGACATCAAGCTTAACCTGGAAAAATGCGTTTTCGGCGTACCAGCCGGAAAGCTCCTGGGCTTCATTGTATCCGGTAGAGGAATTGAAGCAAATCCAGCCAAGATCCGAGCTCTGTCACAATTGGACATCCCAAAGGACCTCAAACAAATACAAAAATTGACTGGATGCATGGCAGCTCTGAGCCGCTTTATCTCCCGTTTGGGAGAAAAGGCATTACCCCTTTATCGCCTCCTTCGGCGCACCGAACACTTCGAGTGGGCGGATGCTGCCACGGCCGGACTCGAAGAAATAAAAGCCATATTGGAAACAAACCCGGTCCTGGCCGCGCCCAACCTGGGCGAACCAATGCTATTATATATCGCGGCAACTCATCAAGTTGTAAGCGCGGAGCTCGTTGTCGAACGAGAAACGGACGGACACAAGTTGCCCCTTCAGAAACCAGTTTATTACGTGTCTACTGTCCTAACTCCATGCAAGTCACGGTACCCGCATTATCAAAAGATAGCATACGAGGTGTTCATGGCATCCCAGAAGCTGTGAAACTACTTTCAAGAGTGTTCGATAACAGTAGCCTCCGAAGTACCTCTTAATGACATTATAAACAACCGCGACGCGACGGGCCGGATTGCCAAATGGGCCATTGAGCTCCTCCTGTTCGACATAACCTATAAGCCATGGTGAGCTATTAAGTCGCAAGTTTTGGCCGACTTCGTCGCCGAATGGACTGAAGCCGAACTCCCAAAAGAGTACGCCGCATATTCCAACTGGATTATGCACTTCGACGGCTCCAAGATGTTGGCGGGCCTGGGGGCTGGCGTCGTTCTGACGTCCCCAACCGGCGATACGGTTCAATACGTACTCCAGATAATGTATACGGACTCCAACAACGCAGCCGAATACGAGGCCCTTCTACATGGTCTCCGGATGGCAGTCTGATAACCCACAAGTATAGGGGATCGCAACAGTTTTCGAGGGTAGAGTATTCAACCCAAATTTGTTGATTCGACACAAGGGGAGCCAAAGAATATTCTCAAGTATTAGCAGCTGAGTTGTCAATTCAACCACACCTGGAAACTTAGTATCTGCAGCAAAGTGTTTAGTAGCAAAGTAATATGATAGTGGTGGTAACGGTAACAAAGTAAAGACAGCAAAAGTAATGTTTTGGTATTTTTGTAGTGATTGTAACAGTAGCAACGGAAAAGTAAATAAGCGTAAACCAGTATATGGAAAACTCGTAGGCACCGGATCAATGATGGAGAATGATGTCGGATGTGGTTCATCATGTAACAGTCATAACATAGGGTGGCACAGAACTAGCTCCAGTTCATCAATATAATGTAGGCATGTATTCCGAATATAGTCATACGTGCTTATGGAAAAGAACTTGCATGACATCTTTTGTCCTACCCTCCCGTGGCAGCGGGGTCCTATTGGAAACTAAGGGATATTAAGGCCTCCTTTTAATAGAGAACCGGAACAAAGCATTAGCACATAGTGAATACATGAACTCCTCAAACTATGGTCATCACCGGGAGTGGTCCCGATTATTGTCACTTCGGGGTTGCCGGATCATAACACATAGTAGGTGACTATAGACTTGCAAGATAGGATCTAGAACTCACATATATTCATGAAAACATAATAGGTTCAGATCTGAAATCATGGCACTCGGGCCCTAGTGACAAGCATTAAGCATAGCAAAGTCATAGCAACATCAATCTCAGACATAGTGGATACTAGGGATCAAACCCTAACAAAACTAACTCGATTACATGATAAATCTCATCCAACCCATCACCGTCCAGCAAGCCTACGATGCAATTACTCACGCACGGCGGTGAGCATCATGAAATTGGTGATGGAGGATGGTTGATGATGATGACGGCGACGAATCCCCCTCTCCGGAGCCCCGAACGGACTCCAGATCAGCCCTCCCGAGAAAGATTAGGGCTTGGCGGTGGCTCCGTATCGTAAAACGCGATGAAACTTTCTCTCTGATTTTTTTCTCCTCGAAAGCCAATATATGGAGTTGGAGTTGGCGTCGGAGGGCCACCAGGGGGCCCACGAGGTAGGGGGCGCGCCTAGGGGGGAGGGGCGCGCCCCCACGCTCGTGGACAGGGTGTGGCCCCCCTGGTCTTCATCTTTGGCGAGGATTTTTTATTATTTATTCTAAGATATTCCGTGGAGTTTCAGGTCATTCCGAGAACTTTTGTTTTCTGCACATAAAACAACACCATGGCAATTCTGCTGAAAACAACGTCAGTCCGGGTTAGTTCCATTCAAATCATACAAGTTAGAGTCCAAAACAAGGGCAAAAGTGTTTGGAAAAGTAGATACGACGGAGACGTATCAACTCCCCCGAGCTTAAACCCTTGCTTGTCCTCAAGCAATTCAGTTGACAAACTGAAAGAGAAAAAGAAAAAAATTTACAAACTCTGTTTGCTCTTGTTGTTGTAAACATGAAAAGCCAGCATTCAAGTTTCAGCAATTATTATCAACTAACCATACTCACAATAACACGTAGGTCTCACAATTACTCATATCAATAGCATAATCAGCTAGCGAGCCATAATAATAAAACTCAGATGACAACACTTTCTCAAAATAATCATAACATGATATAACAAAATGGTATCTCGCTAGCCCTTTCTGAGACCGCAAAACATAAATGCAGAGCACCTTTAAAGATCAAGGACTGACTAAACATTGTAATTCATGGTAAAAGAGATCCAGTCAAGTCATACCCAATATAAACCAATCATAATGAATGCAAACGACAGTGTGCTCTCCAGCGGGTGCTTTTTAATAAGAAGGGTGATGACTCAACATAAAAGTAAATAGATAGGCCCTTCGCAGAGGGAAGCAAGGATTTGTAGAGGTGCCAGAGCTCGATTTTTGAAATAGAGATAAATAATATTTTGAGCGGCATACTTTCATTGTCAATGCAACAACTATGAGATGGCCGTATCTTCCATACTACATGCATTATAGGCAGTTCCCAAACAGAATGGTAAAGGTTTATACTCCCCCTCCTCCACAAGCATCAATCCATGCCTTGCTCGAAACAACGAGTGCCTCCAACATTCAACGGGTCCCAGGGGGAGTTTTGTTTAATTATTTTGATTTGCTTTGGTCTTTTTGGATCATGGGACTGGGCATCCCGGTTACCGGCCCTTTCTCGTGAATGAGGAGCGGAGTCCACTCCTCTTGAGAATAACCCACCTAGCAGGGAAGATATAGGCAGCCATAGTTGCACATGAGCTGCTCGAGCATACAAAATAGAATTTGATTTGAAGGTTTGGAGTTTGGCACATACAAATTTACTTGGAACGGCAGGTAGATACCGCATATAGGAAGGTATAGTGGACTCATATGGAACAACTTTGGGGTTTAAGGAGTTTGGATGCACAAGCAGTATTCCCGCTTAGTACAGGTGAAGGCTAGCAAAAGACTGGGAAGCGACCAACTGAGAGAGCGACAACAGTCATAAACATGCATTAAAATTAATTCACACCGAATATAAGCATGAGTAGGATATAATCCACCATGAACATAAATATCATGAAGGCTATGTTGATTTGATTCAACTACATGCGTGAACATGTGCCAAGTCGAGTCGAGTCACTCAATTCATTTAAAGGAGGATACCATCCTATCATACCACATCATAATCATCTCAATAGCATGTTGGCACGCAAGGTTAACCATTATAACTCATAGCTAATCAAGCATGACACAAGCAACTATAATCTCTAAATGTCATTGCAAATATGTTTACTTCATAGTAGCTGAATCAGGAACGATGAATCATCATATTTACAAAAACAAGAGAGGTCAAGTTCATACCAGCTTTTCTCATCCCAATGAGTCCATCATATATCATCATTATTGCCTTTCACTTGCATGACCGAACGGTGTGTATAATAATAAGAGTGCACGTGCATTGGACTAAGCTGGAATCTGCAAGCATTCAACTCAAGAGAGAAGACAAGTAATATGGGCTCTAAGTTAAATAAACAATCATGCATATAAGAGCCACTAAGCAGTTTCAATATAGTCTTCTCGACCCCCAAAGAAAGGAAAAGAAGAAAAAAAAACTATTTACACGGGAAAGCTCCCAACAAGCAAAAGAAGGACGGGGAATATTTTTGGGTTCTCTTTTTAATTCTACTACAAGCTTGGGTTCCTCCTTTCAGTCTAAAATGGATTCATCTTCGGTCCTGTCAGCTAGGGCCTAAATTCCCAATGTGGCTTAGATGGCAAACACAGGTATGGAGTCTTGATATATCAAACACAAGCATAAATGACATGGTACCAGGTTGGTTTTGGATAGCAGCTTCCTCAGCAGAGTTTCTGAACATTCGAAATAATCAGATTACAGGAGTGCTCCCATCAACAATGGAATTTATGAGAGCAACAAATATGGATTGCAGTTCTAACCAGCTTACTGGTCCAATACCCAAACTTCCCATCACTCTGACCGACCTGGATCTCAGTCGGAACAACCTAGTTGGGCCACTACCATTAGACTTTGGAGCTCCAGGGCTTGAAACACTTGTTCTATATAACAACATGATCTCTGGGGCCATTCCATCTTCTTTGTGCAGATTGCGATCATTGTGGTTGTTAGATCTATCAAGTAATAACCTCAATGGATCAATTACCGATTGCCTAGTCAACAAGTCTAGCACAAACATGACAGATCTGACTCTAAGCATCGTTAACCTAAGCTTGAGAAACAACAACCTCTGGTGAATTTCCTTCACTTCTCCAGAAATGTCCACAACTCATCTTTCTTGATCTCGGACATAATCAATTCTCTGGGGCTTTACCAGCATGGATTGGGGAGAAGCTATCATCTTTGTCATTCTTACGACTGAGATCCAATATGTTTTGTGGTCACATTCCAGACGAGCTTACGGAGCTTGTTAATCTTCAATACTTGGACCTTGGCTACAACAATATTTCAGGGAGCATACCGAGATCTATTATTAATTGTACAGGCATGACACAAACAAGAGACAATGATGATCTTCGGGATGCATTCACTTCTGGAGTATATTCTGCTGGCAATGAACTAGTTGACTATACTGAGAATTTAACAGTACTCACAAAAGGTCAAGAGAGATTATATACAGGAGAAATCATATATATGGTGAATCTTGATTTATCCTGTAATAGTCTCATGGGAGAGATCCCTGAAGAAATCAGCGCTCTTGTAGCATTGAAGAGCCTGAACTTATCATGGAACAACTTCAATGGAAAACTCCCTGAGAATATTGGCGCCTTAATGCAGGTGGAGTCACTTGACCTATCGCACAATGATTTGTCCGGTGAAATCCCTTCAAGCTTATCGACTCTCACATCATTGAGTCGCCTGAACCTGTCCTACAACAATCTGAGGGGGGAAATACCGACTGGAAATCAATTGCAAACACTCGAAGACCCGGCCTATATTTATATTGGCAACCCCGGCCTCTGCGGTCCACCTCTCTCTGTAAATTGTTCGTCAATTCCAGGAGAAAACCACGGAGATGCAAGCAATGACTTGGTTTCGTTTTTCCTCGCCATGGGCTCTGGATATGTGATGGGTCTCTGGGTGGTCTTCTGTACCTTGTTGTTCAAGAGGAGATGGAGAGTTTCATGGTACTCGCTCTGTGACAGCCTGTATGATTGGGTTTATGTGCAACTGGCTGTTACCTGGACTTCCGTGAGAGCTAAAATTAATGGGTAGAAGCTTGAGATGAGATGACTATCACTGGTTCTTGGTTTTCTATCATGTAATGCTTTTGAGATTTATCATGAATGTATCAATCAATGTTTAGGTATTGTACTAGAACTAGTCAGTATATGTATTCAAGGCGCATTCCATCGACTGAGATTGGTATGCTGTTTTTCATATTGTACTGGAACCAGCATTGATTCTTGGTTTGATCTAGACATGTAATTTGATATACTCTGGAGATTTATCATGAATGTATCAATCAATATTCCAGTGTATTGTACTGGAACAAGTCATGCACATGTATGTATTCTAGGTCCACTGTATTGGAACTAGCCATGCACATGTATGAATTCTAGTCATGTACATGTTCTTCAGCTCTCTTCGATTATTTGGTTTTGGCCTGACCATTATCGAATTGTCGAACTGTATCCCCCTTGTGGTAATGACCGTTTTAGTTGTCTGCCTCTGCTTTATAGTAGTATAAATCAGCATATTTACTTCCCAAGTGCTGTTGTGCATCCTTCTCTGTGTGTGTTTGTTGGGTTTTGGGAGTACATTTTGGCCACATAAGCTGAAGATTTAAGTGTCATGTTTAGTTTGTTATACATGTATGGTTTCAGTTAATTTAAGCTGACCCACATCTAGCACAGGTTCCTTCACTTGCATTATTGCATAAGCACACATGTTATATATTGCATATGTGCAGGGAAAATGTGAGTTAATAAGAATTAAGATAATGCTTGTATCTTGTAGATATTCGCTCTGTTAATTTCTTTAATTCAGTCCTAGAAATAATTTATTTCATTCAGTCCTAGAAACTAATGCATATTGTGCGAGTTAGGGTCCATGATTAGAGGTGGGATCCAATATTGTGCTACTGCTACGGCTATCTTACTGTGCGTGTCAGTATGCAGAACCTGAAAAATGCTCTGGAAGCTTTGTTGGTAGATAATGATGCATCTGCTTCTGAAGCAAAGGGGGCTCACCAAATCTGATCTAGAAAAGAGAAGTTATCAAGTACGTACACTGCTGGTCTCTCCCGTTTCCAACCCGAGCGAATTTTTTTAAGTTTTCGTGTGTGCTTCTCTGAACTTACATCTTCTCTAGTAATGCCAGTTAGCAGTTACGTACTAAATTTCTTCCTGAAGTTTAATCCTTCTCCTGTTCCACGGACAAAGGCATATGCGTTCATGCAGTCCCCACCTTTTCCTCTCCAGCATTTCAGCTCGTTAATGGCGTTAACTGGAAAAGGGGAAAATAGTATGCCATGGCGTTCTGTTGGTCCTTGTCAGATAGCCATGGAAGAGTTGACAAGGAATCGTTCAGAGAAGAGAGACCGACACCGCACTGCTATGCTCGCATAGCACGGGCACGGATTACAGATCTTCATCCCCACTGACGCAGCTTCTCTTCTCCTCCCTCTCTCTGTTCTCCCAAGCCAAAAACTCTCCTGTTCTGCCTGCTCTGTTCACTCCCACATGCCCGGCGACCTGCGGGGAGCAGGAAAGAGGCGCTGAGTGGCTGCGCGCCGCGGGGAGTTCTTCCAGATTGGGTTCACTACTTTTAGTAACTATAAAAAACATTATAAACATATGTTCTAGTATTAGCAACAGAATTCACTACATATTATCTAAGAATTCTTAGACTTAAAATAGATGGTAGGATCTCTTAGCAACAGATTTCACCAGTTATGATCTAAGAATTCTTAAACTTACATTTATGATTACTACTTTAGTAACTATAGAAAAACATTATAAACATATGTTCTATTTTCATTCCAACAAATTCATGGTCCTTGCCTCCTTGGATAGTAGTACCTGGACCCTCCTCAAGCCAAGTAGTAGTTGTGAAAACCTGCGCTCAGCTCCACTCTCCAGGGCCTTTCGTTCATTAAATTCCTAGCCCGAAAGTCCTTGCTGGTCTGCTATCTCAAATCCCAGAGTATAACAGAGAAAACATCGTGAAATGGACATAATATAATGGCCACCAGCGACCCCCATGCAAATCTATGGTGTTGAAGTTCACACGTAACGCTGGTCTCAGGTACCTGCATATGAGTGACAATCAACCAGAAGAAATGTGGCCCACAGTGTCACTGTAAGCAGTTAAACATTGCAGAAAATTCAACAGCCAGGACACCAACTGTTGGATTACATATACTATATCATTTTGCATACTAATGGACCAAGAAGAACAAGACCATATATGTCCATGGTAAAGTATCCAATGGACACACTTCAGTTCTCCTGCATCCAAATAGCCATAGCCTTGCTCTTGTTCACTCAAGCCAAGAGCACCACAGAGGACACACCTGCGGTGCATCTGAATGACGCGATCCCCAGCTGTGTTGCTAGTGAGAGGTCCGCCCTTCTTGCCTTCAGGGCAGGTCTATCAGACCCTGCCAACCTCCTTTCATCATGGAAGGGTGACGACTGCTGCTGGTGGAAGGGCGTCTATTGCAGCAACACAACCGGCCATGTTGTCGAGCTGGATCTCCAAGGCACTTATTGCAAAACTGCAGATTGGAGTACGCCGGTGCTAGCGGGCAACATAAGCTCCTCGTTGCTTGGTTTAAAACATATACAGTATCTCGATCTCAGCTGCAACAGATTCGACAAGATACAGATACCAGACTTCATCGGTTCTCTCGATAAGTTGAGATATCTCGACCTATCAGACTCAATGTTCATTGGGAAGATACCACCACAGCTTGGTAACCTCTCCAACTTACAATACTTATTTCTTGCGTCCTCACGCTGGAATGTTGGTTATTATTCTTTCTATAATGGCACATACTCCACAGATATCACCTGGTTGTCACAGTTAACTATCCTGGAGTACCTGGATATGACCTTGGTGAACCTCAGTACAATTATTCACTGGCTTCCGGTGGTGAACATGCTTCCTACTCTGAAATTTCTTCGTCTTTTCGCTTGCCAACTTAGAACCTGCCCTGATTCTCTTCAGCTCTCAAATCTGACATCTATTGAAACACTCGACCTTTCGGAAAACGACTTCCATAAGCGTAGCAGGCCCAACTGGTTCTGGGATTTAACTAGCCTCAAGTATCTAGATATCTCGGAAAATGGTTTCTATGGCCCGTTTCCAGACGAGATAGGTAATATGACCGCCATTGTGGAGCTTGATTTCATAGAGAATAACCTTGTGGGCATGATACCTTCCAGTATGAAGAACCTATGTAATTTGGAGAAACTGTCTTCTGCTGGCAACAATATGAACGGGAGTATAACAAAATTATTCCATCGATTACCCAATTGTTCATGGAATAAACTACAAGGTTTGTTTCTAGGGGAGAGTAATCTAACTGGAAGCCTGCCATCTGCACCGGTACAAAGATTAAGCAACCTGAGCCAGCTGTATCTCGCTCACAACAGCCTCACTGGTCACGTGCCACTGTGGATAGGAGAGCTCACAAAACTAAAAAGTTTGGTCCTTATCTCCAACAACCTGGATGGCGTCATCCATGAAGGCCATTTATCACGTCTTGAGAATTTAAAGGAACTTGTATTGTCAGACAATTCCATAGCCATCAGAGTGAGTCCAAAATGGGTTCCTCCTTTTAGTCTGGAATATATTCACCTTCGTTCCTGTCAGCTAGGGCCCAAGTTTCCAACGTGGCTTAGATGGCAAACACATGCAAGTAGTCTTGATATATCAAACACAAGCATAAGTGACATGATACCGGATTGGTTTTGGATATCAGCTTCCTCAGTAAAGTTTCTGAATATCCAAAATAATCAGATCACAGGAGCCCTACCATCAACAATGGAATTTATATCCGGAAAAGAAATGGATTTCAGTTCTAACCAGCTTGGTGGTCCAATACCTAAGCTTCCCATCAATATAACCGGCCTAGATCTCAGTCAAAACAATTTAGTTGGCCCACTACCATTAGACTTTGGAGCACCAAGACTTGAAACACTTCTTCTATATAACAATATGATCTCCGGCGCCATTCCATCTTCTTTTTGCAAGTTGCGATCATTGCAGTTGTTAGATCTATCAGGAAATAATCTCAATGGGTCAATTACTAATTGCCTAGTCAATGAGTCCAACACAAACATGACAGGTCTGAGTATCACTAATCTAAGCTTAAGAAACAACAACCTCTCAGGTGCATTTCCTTTGCTGCTGCAGAAATGTACACGACTCATCTTTCTTGATCTCAGCAATAATCAGTTCTCTGGGACTTTACCAGCATGGATTGGGGAGAAGCTATTGTCTTTGTCATTCTTACGGTTGAGATCCAATATGTTTTATGGTCACATTCCAGTTGAGCTTACAAAGCTTGTTACTCTGCAATATTTGGACCTTGCATACAACAATATATCAGGGAGCATACCGAGATCTATTAGTAATTGCACAGGCATGGCACAAACAAGAGGCAACTCTGATAATCTTCGGTATGCCTTCAATTATATATCTGGGGTTAATGACAATGTACTAGTTGTCTACAGTGAGAATTTCACAGTACTCACGAAAGGTCAAGAGAGACTATATACAGGAGAAATCATATATATGGTGAATCTTGATTTATCTTGTAATAGTATTACCGGAGAGATCCCTGCAGAAATTGGCGCTCTTGTAGCATTGAAGAACCTGAACTTATCATGGAACAACTTCATCAGAAAAATCCCTGGGAATATTGGCGCCTTAATTCAAGTGGAGTCACTTGACCTATCACACAATGATTTGTCTGGTGAAATCCCTTCGAACTTATCAGCTCTCACGTCACTGAGTCGCTTGAACCTATCCTACAACAATCTGAGAGGAAAGATACCAACAGGAAATCAACTGCAAACACTCGAAGACCCAGAATCTATTTATATCGGCAACCCGGGCCTTTGTGGCCCTCCACTATCGTGGAATTGTCCAGAGCCTGAGCTAGTTCCATCTACTCGAGACCGAGAGCACCAGGAAGATGGAAGCAGTGACATGGTTTTGCTTTTGTTTGTCATAGGTTCTGGATATGTGATGGGTCTATGGGTGGTCTTCTGCACCTTCTTGTTCAAGAGAAGATGGAGTGCTGCTTGGTACTTGCTCTGTGATAGCCTGTATGACCGGGTTTATCTGCAAGTGGCTGTTACCTGGGCTTCCTTGAGAGGTAAAATTAATGGATAGAAGCTGAGATGAGATGATCATCAACTGGTTATTGGTTTGCTCTCATGTAATGCTTTTGAGATTTATCATGAATGTATCAATCAATGTTTAGGTATTGTACTAGAACTAGTCAGTATATGTATTCAAGGCGCATTCCATCGACTGAGATTGGTATGCTGTTTTCCGTATTGTACTAGAACCAGCATTGGTTCTTTGTTTGATCTAGACATGTAATTTGATATACTCTGGAGATTTATCATGAATGTATCAATCGATATTCCAGTGTATTGTACTGGAACAAGTCATGCGCATGTATGTATTCTAGGTGCACTGTATTGGAACTAGCCATGCACATGTATGAATTCTAGCCGTGCACATGTTCTTTAGCTCTCTTCGATTAATTGGTTTTGGCCTGACCGTTGTCGAATTGTCGAACTGTATACCCCCCTGTGGTAATGACCGTGTCAGTTGTCTGCCTCTGCTTTATAGTAGTATAAATCAGCATATTTTCTTCGCAAGTGCTGTTGTGCATCCTTCTGAGCTTATGTTTATTGGGTTTGGGGGGTAAATTTTAGCCACGTAAGCTGAAGATCGAAGTGTCATGTTTAATTTGTTATACATGTATGGTTTCTGTTAATTTGAGCTGACCCACATCTAGCACAGGTTCCTTCACTTGCATTATTGCATAAGCGCATATGTTATTGCATATGTGCAGGGAAAATGTGAGTTAAGATACTGCTTGTATCTTGTAGATATTCGCTCTGTTAGTTTCTTTAATTCAGTCCTGGAAATAATTTATCTCTTTAAGTCCAAGAAACTTGTGCATATTGTGCGAGTTGGGGTCCATGATTAGAGGTGGGATCCAATATTGTGCTACAGCTATCTTACTATGCGAGTCAGTATGCAGAACCTGAAAAATATTCTGGAAGCTTTGTTGGTTGATAATGATGCGTCTGCTTCTGAAGCAAGGGACGTCAGGAAATCTGATCTGGAAAAGGTACACTGCTGGTCTCTCCCGGTTCCAACGCGAGCGATTTTTTTTTTTAGTTTTCGTGTCTCCTTTTGTGAACTTACTTCTCTGGTAATGTCAGTTACCAAATTTCTTCCTGAAGTTTAATCCTCCTTGTGTTCCTCGGACAAAGGCATATGCGTTCCTGCACCATCAGGCCAACTCCAACGGGCACCACCAAACGGTCCGCGGTTGTCTGTTTGAACCAAAACGGACAAAGCAGCCGTCCAATGACGCGGCCGCATCCGTAAATTTTGTCTGTTTGGCGTCTGGCCCGCCTCATTTCCAGTGCAAACATGCACTCGGTTTGCGTCCACACAGACGCTGAACGGACGGGCACGCGCTTGCGGGTTGTCCGCCTCGGAGACGCGTGGCGGCCGCCCAACTACCTTCACTGCTCAAACTAAATGCGCACGCGCGACAGGCCCCGATTGTCAGCCACACATCCTGCGGTTGTCGTCCTTAAATTGGAAGCCGTGGATTGGCTCGTTTCACTTCCCGGACCGCCTGCCTTCTCGAGCATCGACAAGAGCGAACCCTAGGCAGCGCCGCCGCACCCCTACTCACCAACCTCCCCGCCGGCGCCATGGGCTGACATTGGATCGAGGGGAAGCACGACCACGAGGCCGGCTCCTCCTCTGGCCGCCGCAGCCTGCAACACCTGCTCCGCCCGCTTTCCTGATCGCGCCGCCGGTGGCCGGGCATCGGGATCGGCCGTACATCCACGTCGACGTCTACCAGCGCTACTGGGAGACGGCGACGCCATTGCCATGGGGAGATGTCCACTTGCCAAAGAACTGGCATCACTCCGCCGACCAGGTGCCCATCCCTCTGGTGCCCGTCAGCGGCCGCACCCGCCGCCTGGAGATCAACCGACGCCTCTCCCACCTGCCACCGGATCTGCTGGACGACCCCAGGTACGCCGTAGGTTCGCCGTTGTGGGACACGTGGTTCCGTGGCGAGCACGACCTGCGGTGGCAATCCTTTTTTGCTGGTCTTCCTCTGAGCCCGCGGCGATTCGTTCTCCTCGTACTGGTAGCCCTCCCAAAATGCGGGGTCGTAGGCGTGTGCGCGGCATCACGCCCACGCCTTCTCCTTCTCCGTTACCATCCCCGCCACCGCAGCCGCCCATGACCGAGGAGGAGGCCAGGCTCGTGAGGCGTGTCATGGAGGACTCCATGAACATGCACGACGAGCGAGAGGGACTGGAAACCGCGCTGGCCCTCTTTGCGGCCGGCGACGTGGGCATCCCGGAGCTGGACCTCGCCATCAAGGAGGAGGTGCAGGGGAGGTCCAGGAGGAGCCGCCCGTTGCCGCGTGGTACCCTCGCCTGGTGGGCCAGCGGTGGAGCTGGGAGTGCAAAGCGCCGGAGATGGCCATCGCGGTGGGTGGCGGCCCATGGGCAGCCATGCCCCGGTCACCAGAGCAGGAGCCGCAGGTGCCGCCGTCGCATTTGGTCTACCAGGGGCCGCCTGCCCACCTTTGGCAGCCACCTGCGTACGTCGACCTCACCAGCGATAACGACGCGTTGAAGGGAGTTTCTTGGAGACGACGGTGGCCTCACCGGTGACGGCGGCGGCCATTTTTATCTAGTTTTTTAAAGTCTTTTATTAATTTTAGTTTAGTTATGAACTACGGTGAACGTGGGTACTGCGGCCATGTGGCCTTTTAATGTCTATATTTATGGTTTCATATTATTTGCAAGTATATTTGGGTTTTCTTTTGGGCACAAATGCAAGTCCAAAACACGTGGACGTTTTGGGGTTGCCGTGCCGGATAGGCGCATCGCTGGGTTGCAGGACCGCAAACGGACGGTCGTATCCGTTTTCCTACCTCAAACGGGCGAAAAGCGGATGAACCGGACGTTCGTTTGAAATCGCGCGTTGGAGTTGGGCTCAGTCTGCCCAACATGCAGCCGGCTTGGTGCAGTCTCCACCTTTTCCTCTCCAGCTTTTCAGCTCGTTAATGGAGCAAACTGGAAAAGGGGAAATAGTATGTCATGGTGTTCTGCTTGTCTTTGTCAGATAACCAGGGAAGAGTTGGCAAGAAATCATTCACAGAAGAGAGTCAGCACGGGAAGACTAGTCTTCTCGCGAGAGCCCGCGAAAAACAGATCGCTCCGGCGATGTGCCCCGCGCGCGTCACCGGAGGTAAACCAGTCGCTGCCGCCGGGATCCACCTCCTCTTCTCTCCCCTCCCTCGTTGCCGCCAGAATGCGCAGCCAGGCGAAGCCCAGTCGGCGCCGGCGACAGTGGGATGGTCTCGTCTCCTCGCGCGGGACCTCTGGCGCGGGCCGAGGCGGACGGGCCTGGATGCAGCGCCCATGGCGCGCCGGAGCTCGTCAGCAACGGCAGCATGATGGCGGCGTGTCACACGTCGAGGTGGTGTACTGCTGGGCGGTCGGAGTAGTCGGACAGTGGACGCGCCGATCTGGCTGCTCGAGGCTGCTCGAGCGAAGTGCGCTGAGGGCGGCGTGGGTCGCGGGCGGCCGGCTCCGCCGTGGCCGTTGGCTGGTGGAGTTAGTGGCGCGATAGTGGTGGTTTGGCCCTATCGCTCTTCTTCTGCAAGTCCTCTTTCTATCGGAGGTTGACCTCTTGTATCTGGCTGCTGACGAGTTCCGATCTTTCCGTCGAAGATTCATACAGATTGGCATATGTTGTCGTTGAATATCTAGATTGAAAAAGTTTTGGTCGTGCGCGCTCATATTATCAGTCAGCACAGCCCCAAAAGGGCGGGTGAAGCTTCACTTTTTACCAGTGTCATAGGACATGTCTAAGTTAAGATTTCTAAGACACTGATAGAGGTGGAGAAAGTCATGGCGGTTGCGATTGAAGGTCTTGAAGCTTTGGTGGAAGGATGTATTGGATGCGATGAAAACTGTGTGCTAGATGTCTGGTGACTTGCATCATCAGCCTCGGCAAGTGGGGGCGACAACACTCGAGGACTATATTTTTTGGTGGTGCTCCTCAAATGCCGAGTCTCGATTCCCATCATGAAAATTCAAGGTCTGTCTTTTATTGGTTGTACTTGGTATTGATCTTGTTGAAAGCATTGTTTTTTTTGTGAATTCGGGCTTTCTTCAGGGTGAAAATCTAAGATCTTCGATCGGGCAATCTGGGTGTTGTGCATTGTATTCTTCTTGAAGGCGTTGTTTTGGAACCTCTTTTGTAATCTGGATGTTGCCTTCGGTGGTGATTAGAATACTGCTGATGCTAGTGATTGATCACCGACAGTGGCGATTCTACTAGGTGGCTTCAATATGCTTAAGCCTACACTCCACAAATCTTATTTCAGCTAACAATTTTGCTAAGTCTCAGTTAACTGAGTCTTCGTCATGTCTCAGTAGATGCTATATTCCTTTGATCCTCCAAGAAGATTCGTATACAAATTTTCTTTTCAGTTTTGTTTTCTTCTTATAGCACTACCTCCGTCCTGGTTTATAAGTCCTATTTGTATTTTGTGCCAAATTTTGACTAGAGATTTAACTAATAAAATATTAATGCATGTACCAAATATTATATCGCTGGATTTGTATTTGAACATTGTTTCCAATTATATTATGTTTTATGGCATGCATAACATTTTGATAGTTAAATTTAAAGTCAAATTTTAACACAGAATACAAAGAGGTCAAATAAACCAGGACGGTGGAAGTATATCACTTGACCGAGACTTAGGCAGTCGACTAAGACCTCACCTCACCCTTCAGCTAAACATATTACTTGACAATTATACTGAGGTGTTTAACATGTAAATTGTAATGCATTTGCTAATTACACTTAGAAACTTGATGTTTTGAGCATATCCTTCATTTCCCTAGATTCGTCAATCACCGGGATGAAGTGTTTTTTCTTCTGTTTTTTGGCTGTGTATATTTGTATGTCTTTGAGACATTTTGTTGATACAGATGACATGTGTAATTAATATCTTTGTGATATTAATACATTACCGAAAAACGGTGAACACAGAAAACCGGCATTACTCAAAACAGAAAAATTAGCATGTAAAGCACACTGTTCCAAAATTCTGATCAGTTCAGTACTAAGTAAGCAATCACATAATAACTACCACGTCACTTGAAATGCAAATCGTGTTCAGGACTGCATGGTGATTTTTATGAAGATGACAGAATGATAACACCCACAAAGCACATGATAGAAGCAGTGTCTATCCAAATTGTACACATGATGTCAGTCCCTGTACCACCCAACTATCATTTTAACTACAAGCTTTGGATCTTCAGTTGGATAAATCACAAGGATTTGGTTTTAATTAGATTTAAAAACTTTGGACCTTCAGACAACAAAATGTACCAGCAATCGAATGTACCTTCTGCCCACGACCTGGGCGTCGAGGTTGGGGGTGGCGGCGACCTGGGCATCGGGATTGATGCTGCCCGTGATCTTGGAGTCGGGCTAGGGGCTAGCGGCGATCTGGCCATCACGTCCTACTGCAGTAAAGAGTAACAGGTTTTCAAAATTGTAACAAGCATCTGCAAAAGAAGTGCAACTATATGTAGAATAGTAGAACAAGCATCTGCATTGGGTTATGAATTATGATAAAATTAAGGACCACATCCATTGATCAGATGGAGCAAGACCTCCTCAATGCTAGCATCAGGACAAGCTAGCACTTTTTTAAGCCACTGAATATTTGTTACGTATAAACAAAAAGCTGGCCAATAATTCTGGCATACACTTAAGAAGTAAGCACCCTGGTGAATATTCAGACCGATGTGCAAAGATTCTTATAGTATAATTGCGAGAGAATCATATTTTCCAACTCAAGCATAGCCCCTACATGTGGACTACATGATACTCATCTGTTTGTTTATCAGCATTTCTAGCTTTACATCACCTTCCCCATCACATCAACCACTACAAGAATTTGGCAAAACTTTAGCCCTAAGAAGTTGCCTAAGAATTTGGCAAGAATCTGAATCCTTTGGCTAACAAGTTGAACAAAAAAGAGAAAGAATGGATGGAGGGGGAGAGGACGTTGGAGGAGAGTTTATACCTGTAGAGGCGGATCTCAGGTCGGCGGGTGAGGGAGTCCTGGATTAGGGGGTGTCCGGATGGCCGGACTATAGCCTTTGGCCGGACTCCTGGACTATGAAGATACAAGATTGAAGACTTCGTCCCATGTCCGGATGGGACTTTCCTTGGCGTGGAAGGCAAGCTTGGCGATACGGATACATAGATCTCCTACCATTGTAACCAACTTTGTGTAACCCTAACCCTCTTCGGTGCCTATATAAACCGGAGGGTTTTAGTCCGTAGGACGAACAACAATCATACCATAGGCTAGCTTCCAGGGTTTTGCCTCTTTGATCTCGTGGTAGATCTACTCTTGTACTACCCATATCATCAATATTAATCAAGCAGGAGTAGGGTTTTACCTCCATCGAGAGGGACCGAACCTGGGTAAAAACATCGTGTCCCTTGTCTCCTGTTACCATCCACCTAGACGCACAGTTCGGGACCCCCTACCCGAGATCCGCCGGTTTTGACACCGACATTGGTGCTTTCATTGAGAGTTCCTCTGTGCCGTCGCCATCAGGAAGGATGCCTGATGTCTACTACACAACCTTCTTCTTGTAGACGTTGTTGGGCCTGCAAGTGCACAGGTTTGTAGGACAGTAGCAAATTTCCCTCAAGTGGATGACCTAAGGTTTATCAATCCGTGGGAGGCGTAGGATGAAGATGGTCTCTCTCAAGCAACCCTGCAACCAAATAACAAAGAGTCTCTTGTGTCCCCAACATACCCAATACAATGGTAAATTGTATAGGTGCACTAGTTCGGCGAAGAGATGGTGATACAAGTGCAAAATAGATAGTAGATAAAGGTTTTTGTAATCTAAAATAATAAAAATAGCAAGGTAGAGAGCAGTAAAAGTGAGCGTAAACGGTATTGCAATGGTAGGAAACAAGGCCTAGGGTTCATACTTTCACTAGTGTAAGTTCTCTCAACAATAATAACATAGATAGAACATATGATAAGCCCTCAACATGCAACAAAGAGTCACTCCAAAGACACTAATAGCGGAGAACAAACGTAGAGATTATGGTCGGGTACGAAACCACCACAAAGCTATTCTTTCGGATCAATCTATAAAAGAGTTCGTACTGGAATAACACCTTAAGATACAAATCAACCAAAACCCTAATTTCACCTAGATACTCCATTGTCACCTCAGGTATCCGTGGGCATGATTATACGATATGCATCACACAATCTCAGATTCATCCAACCAACATAAAAGTACTTCAAAGAGTGCCCCAAAGTTTCTACCGGAGAGTCAAGAACGTGTGCCAACCCCTATGCATAGGTTCCCAATGTCACGAAACCCGCAAGTTGATCACCAAGACATACATCAAGTGTTCTCATAAAAGACTCAATCCGATAAGATAACTTCAAAGGGGAAACTCAATTCATCACAAGAGAGTAGAGGGGAGAAACATCATAAGATCCAACTACAATAGCAAAGCTCGGGATACATCAAGATCGTGCCATAGAGGAACACGAGAGAGAGAGAGAGAGAGAGATCAAACACATAGCTACTGGTACATACCCTCAGCCCCGAGGGTGAACTACTCCCTCCTCGTCATGGAGAGCACCGGGATGATGAAGATGGCCACCGGAGATGGATCCCCCCTCCGGCAGGGTGCCGGAAAGGGGTCCCGATTGGTTTTTGGTGGTTCTGGAGGCTTGCGGCGGCGGAACTCTCAATCTAATCTTATGTTCTGGAAGTTTTAGGGTACGACGGTATATATGGGTGAAAGGAGAACGTCGGTGGAGCTACGGGGGCCTCACGAGGCAGGGGGCGCGCCCAGGGGGGAGGGGCGCGCCCCCCACCCTCGTGACCAGCCCGAGGATCCCCTGACGTGCACTCCAAGCCCATCTGGTTGGTTTCCTTCCAAAATTAACTTCTCCAGTTGATTTCGTTCCGTTTTGACTCCGTCTGATATTCCTTTTCCTCGAAACACTGAAATAGGTATAAAACAACAAATCTGGGCTGGGCCTCCGGTTAATAGGTTAGTCCCAAAAGTAATATAAAAGTGGATAATAAAGCCCAATATTGCCTAAAATAGTAGATAGAGTAGCATGGAGCAATCAAAAATTATAGATACGTTGGAGACGTATCAAGCATCCCCAAGCTTAATTCCTGCTCGTCCTCGAGTAGGTAAATGATAAAAAAGAATTTTTGATGCGGAGTGATACTTTGGAATAATTTCAATGTAATTCTTCTTACTTGTGATATCAATATTCAGATCCGAAAGATTCAAGACAAAAGTTCATATTGACATAAAAATAATAATACTTCAAGCATACTAATCAAAGTAATCATGTCTTCTCAAAATAACATGGCCAAAGAAAGTTCATCCCTACAAAATCATATGGTTAGGCTATGCTTCATTTTCGTCACACAAAGATGTTCCCAACTTCTATACCCCCGATGACAAGCCAAGCAATTGTTTCATACTTTTTGACGCGCTTCAGCTTTTTCAACCCTCACGCAATACATGAGCGCAAGCCATGGATATAGCACTATAGGTGGAATAGAATATAATGATGGAGGTTATGTGGAGAAGACAAAAAAGGAGAAAGTCTCACATCAACGCGGCTAATCAACGGGCTATGGAGATGCCCATCAATTGATGTCAATGCGAGGAGTAGGGATTGCCATGCAATGGATGCACTAGAGCTATAAGTATATGAAAGCTCTACAAAAGAAAACTAGTGGGTGTGCATCCAACTTGCTTACTCATGTAGACCTAGGGCATTTGAGGAAGCCCATCGTAGGAATATACAAGCCAAGTTCTATAATGAAAAATTCCCACCAGTATATGAAAGTGACAAAATGAGAGACTCTCTATCATGAAGATCTTAGTGCTACTTTGAAGCACAATATACGAGACTCACTACATGAAGAACAAGGTGCTACTTTGAAGCGCAAGTGTGGTAAAAGGATAGTAGCATTGTCCCTTCTCTCTTTTTCTCTCATTTTTTGGGCCTTTCTTTTTTTTGGCCTTTCTCTTTTTTTTCGTCCGGAGTCTCATCCCGACTTATGGGGGAATCATAGTCTCCATCATCCTTTCCTCACTTGGGACAATGCTCTAATAATGATGATCATCACACTTTTATTTTTCTTACAACTCAACAATTACAACTCGAAACTCAGAACAAAATATGACTCTATATGAATGCCTCCGGCGGTGTACCGGGATGGTGCAATGAATCAAGAGTGACATGTATGGAAAATAATGCATGGTGGCTTTGCCACAAATACGATGTCAACTACATGATCATGCAATGGCAATATGACAAAAGTAATGTATGTCATAATAATGATGATGGAAGTTGCATGGCAATATATCTCGGAATGGCTATGGAAATGCCATGATAGGTAGGTATGGTGGCTGTTTTGAGGAAGATATAAGGAGGTTTATGTGTGATAGAGCGTATCGTATCACGGGGTTTGGATGCACCGGCGAAGTTTGCACCAACTCTCAAGGTGAGAAAGGGCAATGCACGGTACCGAAGAGGCTAGCAAATGTGGAAAGGTAAAAGTGCGTATAATCCATGGACTCACATTAGTCATAAAGAACTCATATACTTATTGCAAAAGTTTATTAGCCCTCGAAGCAAAGTACTACTACGCATGCTCCTAGGGGGATAGATTGGTAGGAAAAGACCATCGCTCGTCCCCGACCGCCACTCATAAGGATGCACAAGCCAGGTACACTTCATGTTTCAAATTTGTTACACAACTTTACCCATACGTGCATGCTACGGGACTTGCAAACTTCAACACAAATATTTCTCAAATTCACAATTATCAACTAGCACGACTTTGATATTATTACCTCCATATCTCAAAACAATTATCAAGCATTAAATTTATCTTAGTATTCAATTCACTCAAAAGGAAGTTTCACATATCTTGAACACTAAGTATATTAACATTAAGCAAATTACCATGCTATTAACGACTCTCAAAATAATATACGTGAAGCATGAGAGATCAAGTTTCTTTAAAACAAATCCACCACCGTGCTCTAAAAGATCTAAGTGAAGCACTAGAGCAAATATTATCATGCTCAAAAGATATAAGTGAAGCACATAGAGTATTCTAACAAATTCAAATTTATGTATGGCTCTCTCATTTAATAATTTCAGATCTTGATACTTTATTCAAACAGCAAGCAAAGCTAAAGAAAATGACATGACGCTCCAAGCAAAACACATATCATGTGGTGAATAAAAATATAGCTCCAAGTAAATTTACCGATGAACGAAGACGAAGGAGGGGATGCCTTCCGGGGCATCCCCAAGCTTAGGCTCTTGGTTATCCTTGAATATTACCTTAGGGTGCCTTGGGCATCCCCAAGCTTAGGCTCTTGCCACTCCTTATTCCGTAGTCCATCGAATCTTTACCCAAAACTTGAAAACTTCACAACACAAAACTTAATAGAAAACTCGTAAGCTCCGTTACCGAAAGAAAACAAAAGACTACTTCAAGGTACTGTAATGAACTCATTCTTTATTTATATTGGTGTTAAACCTACTGTATTCCAACTTCTCTATGGTTTATAAACTATTTTACTAGCCATAGATTCATCAAAATAAGCAAACAACACAATGAAAACAGAATCTGTCAAAAACAGAACAGTCTGTAGTAATCTGTAACTAACGCAAACTTCTGAAACTCCAAAAATTCTAAAATAAATTGGTGGACCTGAGGAATTTATCTAGTAATCATCTGCAAAAAGAATCAACTAAATAGCACTCTGGAGTAAAAAGTTCTAGCTAATCCCGTGAGCGCTAACGTTTCTGTTTTGTACAGCATGATCATAAAGACTTCACCCAAGTCTTCCCAAAGGTTCTACTTGGAACAAACACTAACTAAAACATAAAACCACATCTAAACAGAAGCTAGATGGATTATTTATTACTAAACAGAACCAAAAAGTAAGAAACTAAAATAAAATTGGGTTGCCTCACAACAAGCGCTATCGTTTAACGCCCCTAGCTAGGCATGATGATTCCAATGATGCTCACATAAAAGATAAGAATTGAAACATAACGGGAGCATCATGAAGCATATGACTAGAACATTTAAGTCTAACCCACTTCCTATGCATAGGGATTTTGTGAGCAAACAACTTATGGGAACAATAATCATCTTGCATAGGAAGGTAAAACAAGCATAACTTCAAAACTTTAAGCACATAGAGAGGAAACTTGATATTATTGCAATATGTAGAAGCATATGATCCTCTCTCATAATTATTTTCAGTAGCATCATGAATGAATTCAACAATATAACCAGCACCTAAAGCATTCTTTTCATGATCTAGAAGCATAGAATTTTTACTACTCTCCACATAAGCAAATGTATTATCATCAATAGTAGTGGGAGCAAACTCAACAAAATAACTACCATGTGATTGAAAATTAAGATCAAGATGACAAGTTTCATGGTTATCATTATTCTTTAAAGCATATGTGTCATCACAATAATCATCATAGATAGGAGGCATGCTTTCATCATAGTAAATTTGCTCATCAAAGCTTGGGGGACAAAAGATATCATCTTCATACTAGAATAACACCTTAAGATACAAATCAACCAAAACCCTAATTTCACCTAGATACTCCATTGTCACCTCAGGTATCCGTGGGCATGATTATACGATATGCATCACACAATCTCAGATTCATCCAACCAACATAAAAGTACTTCAAAGAGTGCCCCAAAGTTTCTACCGGAGAGTCAAGAACGTGTGCCAACCCCTATGCATAGGTTCCCAATGTCACGAAACCCGCAAGTTGATCACCAAGACATACATCAAGTGTTCTCATAAAAGACTCAATCCGATAAGATAACTTCAAAGGGGAAACTCAATTCATCACAAGAGAGTAGAGGGGGAGAAACATCATAAGATCCAACTACAATAGCAAAGCTCGGGATACATCAAGATCGTGCCATAGAGGAACACGAGAGAGAGAGAGAGAGAGAGAGAGAGAGAGAGATCAAACACATAGCTACTGGTACATACCCTCAGCCCCGAGGGTGAACTACTCCCTCCTCGTCATGGAGAGCGCCGGGATGATGAAGATGGCCACCGGAGATGGATCCCCCCTCCGGCAGGGTGCCGGAAAGGGGTCCCGATTGGTTTTTGGTGGTTCTGGAGGCTTGCGGCGGCGGAACTCTCGATCTAATCTTCTATTCTGGAAGTTTTAGGGTACGACGGTATATATGGGTGAAAGGAGAACGTCGGTGGAGCTACAGGGGCCCCACGAGGCAGGGGGCGCGCCCCCCACCCTCGTGAGCAGCCCGAGGATCCCCTGACATGCACTCCAAGCCCATCTGGTTGGTTTCCTTCCAAAATTAACTTCTCCAGTTGATTTCGTTCCGTTTTGACAGGGCTGGGCCTCCGGTTAATAGGTTAGTCCCAAAAGTAATATAATAGTGGATAATAAAGCCCAATATTGCCTAAAACAGTAGATAAAGTAGCATGGAGCAATCAAAAATTATAGATACGTTGGAGACGTATCAATGCCTCATCCCGTCTTTAAAGATGGCACTGTTGCTAAAGAAGCTTTGGCCATCGGCCAAACTCTCCGGCTAGGCGGTTTTCTTATGACCGCCTGTTCAGCCGCCGCGCCGACGATGACTTCTCGGGTCATCGAAAGCAATCTTCACGTCAACTCGGAACTCGCCGAGCAGTTAGATCCGATGGAGCTCTCTTTTTTAAACGAGCTCTTGGATCGCATCGCCGCCCTGGGAGTCGCTACAGACTACGATCAGATTGGGCCTAATCCCGATCTAAGAGAGATCAACTCTTCCCAGGTTACCCACCACGTTGCTGTGGTAGAGGAACAATACGGCGACCCTTCTTCTATATTAAGGACTAACTATGTCCGGATTCCTGATCCCTCCATGCCGGATCCCCGCGGAGGGGAGGGCGTCACTCAAGCCCTGAACCTAAAGTCAGGCAGCGGGCTAGATTCATTGGACAACGTCCAAGAACCCAAGCTTCCAAGTTCGGAAACTTCTTGGCCCCTGAGTCTTAAGTTGGACGGGGTTCCGAGTTTAGTTCCCCCCGCCCACCCAAACATAAGCGATCTATCCCAAATTCGGCAAGAGCCCGCAGAAACAGTGCACCATTACTGGGCCAGATTCCTCCTGGTCAGGAACCGGATAAAGGACTACCGCGAAGAGGACGCAATTTCATTCTTCTGCAATAATTGCACGGATGAGGGAATCCTCAACACCGTAAGTCGTCGTGAAATTACACGCTTCGCTGACTTGGCGTCCATAGTACAAAAGTACTGTGCGATGGAAAGTGCCTGGAAAACCGAAATCAAATTTTGGGATAATCCGGCCTTGAATACAAGCCCGGTCCGAAATAAAAGGGTGCATCATCGTCAGGCACCTGGGTTAAATACCAAAAAGCAAAAACCCTCTACAGGGCATGGAACCGTACTGGAAGGATGGCTTAATGGACCTTGTAAGATTCATAGTACAGAGGGTGCCACACCAACTCACAGCCTTAGAGCATGTTGGATAATCCGACAGGTGGCCAAAATTGGCGAAGATCTTCTGATTCCAGAAGCCGCAGAAAGCCACCCCAGGGACACCAGTACGGTATTAACAGTCTTCGAGACTTTTGCATCAAATAACATGCGAAAAAGAACACTCCACAGCCTTGCCGAAGTCTACCAAGTAGCAAGAATAAACCCATGGAGTGGCACAGCCATTACTTTTAATGCCAGTGATGAACCTAAATTCCGAATAGCCCGAGCACCAGCCGCATTGGTCCTCAGTCCAATAGTGGACGGCTTTCTCCTTACTAAGGTACTCATGGATGGCGGCAGCGGATTGAACCTCATTTATGAGGAAACCCTTCAAAAAATAGAAATAAACTGGAACCGCATTGAGCAATGCAGCACAACCTTTAGAGGAATAATTCCCAGTCGGGAAGCGCGCTGCACAGGAAAAATCACACTAGATGTGGTGTTCGGCACGCTGGATAATTACAGGTCCGAAGAGGACACGTTCCAAGTGGCCCCGTTCAGTAGCGGATACCACACTCTGCTAGGGCGGGAAGCGTTTACAATCTTCCAAGCAATACCCCATTACGGGTACATGAAGCTCAAGATGCCCGGGCCTAACGGAATCATCACTCTCGCTAGTGATCCGGACATAGCACTCCGCGCCGAAAACAAGACAGCTGCACTGGCCCTCGAGGCGCTATCCGAAGCCCTAGCGGCTGAGGAACTGACTGCGCTGCGCTCCACGGTGAATAGGGACGATGTGATACTCGACAAAAGATCCAAGTCCACCTCCTTTAAACCGGCGGACGAAATAGTCAAATTCCAGGTCCATCCAACGGACCCCAATAAAACAGCTTCCATCGGGAGACAGTTAAACCCTGATGTAGACGCCGCACTGCGAGAGTTCCTACGTGAGAACTGGGACATTTTCGCCTGGCACCCTTCAGACATGCCAGGAATCCCACCAGGCTGGCCGAACACAGCTTAAATATCCTAAAAGGATTCAAGCCAGTCAAACAGGCTCTTCGGCGTTTTTCCGAACCTAAGAGACAGGCCATGGGAGAGGAACTAGCCAAGCTATTGGAGGCCGGATTCATCAGAGATATAAAACATCCGGACTGGCTAGCAAATCTAGTGACGGTACCAAAGAAGGACAAATCCTGGCGCCTGTGCGTTGATTTTAAAGACCTTAACAAGGCCTGCCCAAAGGATCCCTTCCCCCTCCCACGCATCGATCAAATTATCGGTGCTACCGCAGGACACGATTCATTGTGTTTCCTCGACGCATACTCCGGCTACCATCAAATCAAGATGGCAGAGTCAGACCAAGCCGCAATGGCATTCATCACACCATACGGCCCATTCTGCTTCAACACAATGCCCTTCGGGCTCAAGAACGCCGGCGCAACATATCAGCGCATGATTCAGACATGTCTGGCAAACCAGATCGGCAAAACGGTGGAGGCATACGTAGATGATATGGTCGTCAAAACCAAGCATGTCGAAACTCTAGTAGATGACTTGAGGCTCACATTCAACAACCTTCGTACATATGACATCAAGCTTAACCTGGAAAAATGCGTTTTCGGCGTACCAGCCGGAAAGCTCCTGGGCTTCATTGTATCCGGTAGAGGAATTGAAGCAAATCCAGCCAAGATCCGAGCTCTGTCACAATTGGACATCCCAAAGGACCTCAAACAAATACAAAAATTGACTGGATGCATGGCAGCTCTGAGCCGCTTTATCTCCCGTTTGGGAGAAAAGGCATTACCCCTTTATCGCCTCCTTCGGCGCACCGAACACTTCGAGTGGGCGGATGCTGCCACGGCCGGACTCGAAGAAATAAAAGCCATATTGGAAACAAACCCGGTCCTGGCCGCGCCCAACCTGGGCGAACCAAAGCTATTATATATCGCGGCAACTCATCAAGTTGTAAGCGCGGAGCTCGTTGTCGAACGAGAAACGGACGGACACAAGTTGCCCCTTCATAAACCAGTTTATTACGTGTCTACTGTCCTAACTCCATGCAAGTCACGGTACCCGCATTATCAAAAGATAGCATACGCGGTGTTCATGGCATCCCGGAAGCTGTGAAACTACTTTCAAGAGTGTTCGATAACAGTAGCCTCCGAAGTACCTCTTAATGACATTATAAACAACCGCGACGCGACGGGCCGGATTGCCAAATGGGCCATTGAGCTCCTCCTGTTCGACATAACCTATAAGCCATGGTGAGCTATTAAGTCGCAAGTTTTGGCCGACTTCGTCGCCGAATGGACTGAAGCCGAACTCCCAAAAGAGTACGCCGCATATTCCAACTGGATTATGCACTTCGACGGCTCCAAGATGTTGGCGGGCCTGGGGGCTGGCGTCGTTCTGACGTCCCCAACCGGCGATACGGTTCAATACGTACTCCAGATAATGTATACGGACTCCAACAACGCAGCCGAATACGAGGCCCTTCTACATGGTCTCCGGATGGCAGTCTGATAACCCACAAGTATAGGGGATCGCAACAGTTTTCGAGGGTAGAGTATTCAACCCAAATTTGTTGATTCGACACAAGGGGAGCCAAAGAATATTCTCAAGTATTAGCAGCTGAGTTGTCAATTCAACCACACCTGGAAACTTAGTATCTGCAGCAAAGTGTTTAGTAGCAAAGTAATATGATAGTGGTGGTAACGGTAACAAAGTAAAGACAGCAAAAGTAATGTTTTGGTATTTTTGTAGTGATTGTAACAGTAGCAACGGAAAAGTAAATAAGCGTAAACCAGTATATGGAAAACTCGTAGGCACCGGATCAATGATGGAGAATGATGTCGGATGTGGTTCATCATGTAACAGTCATAACATAGGGTGGCACAGAACTAGCTCCAGTTCATCAATATAATGTAGGCATGTATTCCGAATATAGTCATACGTGCTTATGGAAAAGAACTTGCATGACATCTTTTGTCCTACCCTCCCGTGGCAGCGGGGTCCTATTGGAAACTAAGGGATATTAAGGCCTCCTTTTAATAGAGAACCGGAACAAAGCATTAACACATAGTGAATACATGAACTCCTCAAACTATGGTCATCACCGGGAGTGGTCCCGATTATTGTCACTTCGGGGTTGCCGGATCATAACACATAGTAGGTGACTATAGACTTGCAAGATAGGATCTAGAACTCACATATATTCATGAAAACATAATAGGTTCAGATCTGAAATCATGGCACTCGGGCCCTAGTGACAAGCATTAAGCATAGCAAAGTCATAGCAACATCAATCTCAGAACATAGTGGATACTAGGGATCAAACCCTAACAAAACTAACTCGATTACATGATAAATCTCATCCAACCCATCACCGTCCAGCAAGCCTACGATGCAATTACTCACGCACGGCGGTGAGCATCATGAAATTGGTGATGGAGGATGGTTGATGATGACGACGGCGACGAATCCCCCTCTCCGGAGCCCCGAACGGACTCCAGATCAGCCCTCCCGAGAGAGATTAGGGCTTGGCGGCGGCTCCGTATCGTAAAACGCGATGAAACTTTCTCTCTGATTTTTTTCTCCTCGAAAGCCAATATATGGAGTTGGAGTTGGCGTCGGAGGGCCACCAGGGGGCCCACGAGGTAGGGGGCGCGCCCAGGGGGGAGGGGCGCGCCCCCACCCTCGTGGACAGGGTGTGGGCCCCCTGGTCTTCATCTTTGGCGAGGATTTTTTATTATTTATTCTAAGATATTCCGTGGAGTTTCAGGTCATTCCGAGAACTTTTGTTTTCTGCACATAAAACAACACCATGGCAATTCTGCTGAAAACAGCGTCAGTCCGGGTTAGTTCCATTCAAATCATACAAGTTAGAGTCCAAAACAAGGGCAAAAGTGTTTGGAAAAGTAGATACGACGGAGACGTATCAACTCCCCCAAGCTTAAACCCTTGCTTGTCCTCAAGCAATTCAGTTGACAAACTGAAAGAGAAAAAGAAAAACTTTTACAAACTCTGTTTGCTCTTGTTGTTGTAAACATGAAAAGCCAGCATTCAAGTTTCAGCAATTATTATGAACTAACCATACTCACAATAACACGTAGGTCTCACAATTACTCATATCAATAGCATAATCAGCTAGCGAGCCATAATAATAAAACTCGGATGACAACACTTTCTCAAAATAATCATAACATGATATAACAAAATGGTATCTCGCTAGCCCTTTCTGAGACCGCAAAACATAAATGCAGAGCACCTTTAAAGATCAAGGACTGACTAAACATTGTAATTCATGGTAAAAGAGATCCAGTCAAGTCATACCCAATATAAACCAATCATAATGAATGCAAACGACAGTGTGCTCTCCAGCGGGTGCTTTTTAATAAGAAGGGTGATGACTCAACATAAAAGTAAATAGATAGGCCCTTCGCAGAGGGAAGCAGGGATTTGTAGAGGTGCCAGAGCTCGATTTTTGAAATAGAGATAAATAATATTTTGAGCGGCATACTTTCACTGTCAACGTAACAACTATGAGATGGCTGTATCTTCCATACTACATGCATTATAGGCAGTTCCCAAACAGAATGGTAAAGGTTTATACTCCCCCTCCTCCACAAGCATCAATCCATGGCTTGCTCGAAACAACGAGTGCCTCCAACATTCAACGGGTCCCAGGGGGAGTTTTGTTTAATTATTTTGATTTGCTTTGATCTTTTTGGATCATGGGACTGGGCATCCCGGTTACCGGCCCTTTCTCGTGAATGAGGAGCGGAGTCCACTCCTCTTGAGAATAACCCACCTAGCATGGAAGATATAGGCAGCCATAGTTGCACATGAGCTGCTCGAGCATACAAAACAGAATTTCATTGGAAGGTTTGGAGTTTGGCACATACAAATTTACTTGGAACGGCAGGTAGATACCGCATATAGGAAGGTATAGTGGACTCATATGGAACAACTTTGGGGTTTAAGGAGTTTGGATGCACAAGCAGTATTCCCGCTTAGTACAGGTGAAGGCTAGCAAAAGACTGGGAAGCGACCAACTGAGAGAGCGACAACAGTCGTAAACATGCATTAAAATTAATTCACACCGAATATAAGCATGAGTAGGATATAATCCACCATGAACATAAATATCATGAAGGCTATGTTGATTTGATTCAACTACATGCGTGAACATGTGCCAAGTCGAGTCACTCAATTCATTTAAAGGAGGATACCATCCTATCATACCACATCATAATCATCTCAATAGCATGTTGGCACGCAAGGTTAACCATTATAACTCATAGCTAATCAAGCATGGCACAAGCAACTATAATCTCTAAATGTCATTGCAAATATGTTTACTTCATAATAGCTGAATCAGGAACGATGAATCATCATATTTACAAAAACAAGAGAGGTCGAGTTCATACCAGCTTTTCTCATCCCAATGAGTCCATCATATATCATCATTATTGCCTTTCACTTGCACGACCGAACGGTGTGTATAATAATAAGAGTGCACGTGCATTGGACTAAGCTGGAATCTGCAAGCATTCAACTCAAGAGAGAAGACAAGTAATATGGGCTCTAAGTTAAATAAACAATCATGCATATAAGAGCCACTAAGCATTTTCAATATAGTCTTCTCGACCCCCAAAGAAAGGAAAAGAAAAATAAAAACTATTTACACGGGAAAGCTCCCAACAAGCAAAAGAAGGACGGGAAATATTTTTGGGTTTTCTTTTTAATTCTACTACAAGCATGGAAAG
This sequence comes from Triticum aestivum, assembly GCF_018294505.1. Taxonomy (NCBI): domain Eukaryota; kingdom Viridiplantae; phylum Streptophyta; class Magnoliopsida; order Poales; family Poaceae; genus Triticum; species Triticum aestivum. The sequence goes on from NC_057809.1 coordinate 25,279,685, forward strand.
TAGACTAACTAATTTTTTTGTTTTTCTTAAGGTTTATCAAACACACAAGAAGAAAGCTAGAAAAATAAATTTAAACTAACATGGATATTACAATGAAAGAGTATGAGCACCGACATCTAGCAATGAGTGTGTGTGAACATGAATGTAATGTCGGTGGGAAATACGTACTCCCCCAAGCTTAGGCTTTTGGCCTAAGTTGGTCTATTGCCAGGGATAACCTGGCTGATATCCGTAGGTGAAGCTGGGGTCGTACTGCGATGAAGAATAGTTGGGATCATAATGTGATGAAGAGGACTCTGACTGCCACTGGCTGGCAACCGCCTCAGGATCCCAAGAATAAACAGACATTCGTGGAGGCTCCGGTTCCGAGGCTGGTGCAGGATTCCGATAGGCTTGAACAGCCGCCCACGGAACAATGTAAGTACCTGCAGACAAGTTAAACAAAGAGGGAGCAGGCAAAGTAATAGTCTCAGGGTGATGTTTATCAAAGTACAATTTATATTTAAGCGCCCTTTCGCGATTCTTAACAAGAAAATCATGCGCTACCATACTCTTATAATCTAAATAAGCACGGGGCAGCGCTGTTTCTTCTTTCTCCTCATGCCTAATAGGTATTTCAAAATGTTCAGCTAGGCGTGAAGCATAAATGCCTCCAAAGATGGGGCCCTTAGTACGGTTCATACTCAACCGTCTAGCAACAATTCCACCCATACTAACAGAGTTATTGCGGTATAAACCATGGAGCAAAATAATAATATCAGGAATACTAAGGTTCCCACAGTTCCCGCGACCAATCAAGCAACGACTAGCAAATAAGGCAAAGTAGCGTAAAACAGGGAAATGTATGCTAGTAATTCTTGCATCAGAAACCTTCCTGGTTTCTCCCACAGTGATAGTGTCAATATAAGCTTCCACTTCATTACGGTGTGGTTCATCTAAAGAACCCTCGAAAGGTATTTTGCAAACCTCGCAAAATGCAGCTAATGTCATCTCCCTAGCAACATCATATAAATGGAACTCTACTGTTGGAGGTGATTTCTTAGGGAAAAAGTAGAAGTTCTGCACAAAAGTATTTGTGAGTAAGAGATACTGATGACGTTGGTCGCGGAGGAAGTTGGTGAGGCCGGCGTTCTCAATCAATAGATAGAAATCTTCATAAATCCCGGCACTCCTCAAGAAGTCATCGGAAGGCCATTCACACGGCCGGACCTCCGCGATACGAGGCAGATTAAATTTGGGCTTCTGTTCTTCTTCCTTTTGTTTCTCCTTAGAACTTCGGCTCGACGAGCCCCTCAAAAGTCTCTTCATTATTTCTGAAACAATCTGAAATTTTTAGTAACTTCAAACAAAGTGAACCAACTTCAATAAGATTGATAGCAACTACTCATACAAGTGCCTAGAGCATATATCAAGCATTAGAACTACTTGGAACCATATATATTTGACATGCAAGCTCAAGAACATGGTCACCTATGCAGCACAAATTTGCAATGAATAAAGCACTAGAACAAAAACTAATTGGACCAATGGAGGAGTCACATACCAAGGAACAATCTCCCCAAGCAGTTTTGCGAGAGGTGCTTTGAGCAAGGAGATCGAAAATCGCAGCAAAAGTTGCTGGAACACGAGCTTGAGTTGGTTTTTCGGGTTTGTGCGAGACAGAGGAAGAAGATGGGTGCAGGAATAAGTGGAGGAGGGCCACCGTGGGCCCACGAGGCAGGGGGCGCGCCCAGGGGGGTAGGGCGCGCCCTCCACCCTCGTGACCAGGTGGCAGCTCCCCCCGCGGTAATTTTTGCACTAAAAATCCTTAAATATTCCCGAAAAAATCATATTAAATTGGCATGGCATTCTGAGGACTTTTATTTTCGGGATATTTTTATATTGCACGGATAAGTCAGGAAACAGACAGAAAAATACTATTTTACTTTATTTCTACTAAAGAACAGAAAATATAAAGAGGGTACAGAAGGTTGTGCTTCTAGTTTCATCCATCTCATGCTCATCAAAAAGAATCCACTAACAAGGTTGATCAAGTCTTGTTAACAAACTCATTCCGATAATCATGGAACCGGAGAAATTTCGAATAACACTATGTTACCTCAACGGGGATATGGACATCCCCAACAATAAGTATATCATATTTCTTTTTGACAGTAGGAAGAGGAAATTCAAAACCTCCAAATATAATCGATGGAATTTTTCCAATAGAGTTGATACTATAAACTTGAGGTTGTTTCCTCGGAAAGTGCACCGTATGCTCATTACCATTAACATGAAAAGTGACATTGCCTTTGTTGCAATCAATAACAGCCCCTGCAGTATTAAGGAAAGGTCTTCCAAGAATAATAGACATACTATCATCCTCGGGAATATCAAGAATAACAAAGTCCGTTAAAATAGTAACGTTTGCAACCACAACAGGCACATCCTCACAAATACCGACAGGTATAGCAGTTGATTTATCAGCCATTTGCAAAGATATTTCAGTAGGTGTCAACTTATTCAAGTCAAGTCTACGATATAAAGAGAGAGGCATAACACTAACACCGGCTCCAAGATCACATAAAGCAGTTTTAACATAATTTCTTTTAATGGAGCATGGTATAGTAGGTACTCCTGGATCTCCAAGTTTCTTTGGTATTCCACCCTTAAAAGTGTAATTAGCAAGCATGGTGGAAATTTCAGCCTCCGGTATCTTTCTTTTATTAGTAATGATATCCTTCATATACTTAGCATAAGGATTTGTTTTGAGCACATCAGTCAATCGCATACGCAAAAAGATAGGTCTAATCATTTCAGCAAAGCGCTCAAAATCCTCATCATCCTTTTTCTTGGATGGTTTCGGAGGAAAAGGCATGGGTTTCTGAACCCATGGTTCTCTTTCTTTACCATGTTTCCTAGCAACGAAGTCTCTTTTATCATAACGTTGATTCTTTGATTGTGGGTTATCAAGATCAACAGCAGGTTCAACTTCTACATCATTATCATTACTAGGTTGAGCATCATCATGAACATCATCATTAACATTTTCACTAGGTTCATGTTCATTACCAGATTGTGTTTCAGCATCAGACATAGAGATATCATTTGGATTATCAGGTGGTTCAGCAATAGGTTCACTAGAAGTTTGCACAGTTCTATCATTTTTCTTTTTCTTCCTTTTAGAAGAACTAGGTGCATCAATATTATTTCTTTGAGAATCTTGCTCGATTCTCTTAGGGTGGCCTTCAGGATACAAAGGTTCCTGAGTCATTCTACCAGTTCTAGTAGCCACTCTAACAGCATAATCATTTTTCTTACTATTCATTTCATCAAGCATTTCTTTCTGAGCTTTAAGTACTTGTTCTACTTGAGTGGTAACCATAGAAGCATGTTTGCTAACAAGTTTAAGTTCACCTCTAATATTATCCATATAATCACTCAAGCGTTTAATCATAAAGGTATTCTGCTTTAATTGTCTACCAAAATAAGCATTAAAGTCATCTTGCTTAAACATAAAGTCATCAAACTCATCCAAGCACTGACTAGCAATTTTAGTAGGAGGGACTTCAACTTTATCATATCTATAGAGAGAATTTACCTTTACTACCTGTGTCGGGATATCGGGAGGTTCTTCAGTAAATAAGTAATTGAGATCATATACTTCTTCAACAGGCGGTAAATTAAGACCATGTATTTCTTCAATAGGAGGTAAATTCTTAACATCTTCAGCTTTAATACCTTTTTCTTTCATAGATTTCTTTGCCTCTTGCATATCTTCGGGACTGAGAAATAGAACACCTCTCTTCTTCGGAGTTGGTTTAGGAATAGGCTCAGTAATTGGCTCAGGAGCTGGCTCAGGAGTTGGCTCGGGAGGTGGCTCAGGAGGTGCCCAATTATTTTCATTTGCCAACATATTATTCAATAAAATTTCAGCGTCATCCGGTGTTCTTTCCCTGAAAAGAGAACCAGCACAACTATCCAGGTAATCTCTGGAAGCATCAGTTAGTCCATTATAAAAGATATCAAATATTTCAGGTTTCTTAAGAGGATGATCAGGCAAAGCATTAAGTAACTTGAGAAGCCTCCCCCAAGCTTGTGGGAGACTCTCTTCTTCAATTTGCACAAAATTGTATATTTCCCTCAAAGCAGCTTGTTTCTTATGAGCAGGGAAATATTTAGCAGAGAAGTAATAAATCATATCCTGGGGACTTTGCACACAGGCAGGATCAAGAGAATTAAACCATTTCTTAGCATCACCCTTTAATGAGAACGGAAATATTTTGAGTATATAAAAGTGGCGCGATCTCAGATTATTAGTAAACAGGGCAGCTATTTCATCTAACTTACGAAGATGTGCCACAACAGTTTCAGATTCATAGCCATAAAAAGGATCAGATTCAACCAAAGTAATTATATCTGGATCAACAGTAATATCATAATAATCCTGATCAGGAACACAGATAGGTGAAGTAGCAAAAGCAGGGTCGGGTCTCATCCTACCTCTAAAAGATTCCTTACTCCACTTAATTAGTAACCTCTTACGTTCAGGTTTATCCGGACAAGCAAGAATAGCTTCATAAGATTCATTATTAAAAAGATAACCCTCAGGAATAACAGGCATAGGTTCATCATCACTAACATCATCGTGTTCAGGTTCACTAATTTCTCTTTCTCTAGACTTAGAAATTTGCTCATCTAGAAATTCACCAAGTGGCACAGTAGTATCAAGCATAGAAGTAGTTTCATCATAAGTATCATGCATAGCAGAAGTGGCATCATCAATAACATGCGACATATCAGAATTCATAGCAGTAGTAGGTTTAGGTGTCGCTAGCTTACTCATAACAGAAGGTGAATCAAGTGCAGAGCTAGATGGCAGTTCCTTACCTCCCCTCGTAGTTGAGGGATAAATTTTTGTCTTAGCGTCTTTCAAGTTCTTCATAGTGTCCAGCAGATATAAATCCCAAGTGACTCAAAGAATAGAGCTATGCTCCCCGGCAACGGCGCCAGAAAAAGGTCTTGATAACCCACAAGTATAGGGGATCGCAACAGTTTTCGAGGGTAGAGTATTCAACCCAAATTTGTTGATTCGACACAAGGGGAGCCAAAGAATATTCTCAAGTATTAGCAGCTGAGTTGTCAATTCAACCACACCTGGAAACTTAGTATCTGCAGCAAAGTGTTTAGTAGCAAAGTAATATGATAGTGGTGGTAACGGTAACAAAGTAAAGACAGCAAAAGTAATGTTTTTGGTATTTTTGTAGTGATTGTAACAGTAGCAACGGAAAAGTAAATAAGCGTAAACCAGTATATGGAAAACTCGTAGGCACCGGATCAATGATGGATAATTATGCCGGATGTGGTTCATCATGTAACAGTCATAACATAGGGTGACACAGAACTAGCTCCAGTTCATCAATATAATGTAGGCATGTATTCCGTAAATAGTCATACGTGCTTATGGAAAAGAACTTGCATGACATCTTTTGTCCTACCCTCCCGTGGCAGCGGGGTCCTATTGGAAACTAAGGGATATTAAGGCCTCCTTTTAATAGAGAACCGGAACAAAGCATTAACACATAGTGAATACATGAACTCCTCAAACTATGGTCATCACCGGGAGTGGTCCCGATTATTGTCACTTCGGGGTTGCCGGATCATAACACATAGTAGGTGACTATAGACTTGCAAGATAGGATCTAGAACTCACATATATTCATGAAAACATAATAGGTTCAGATCTGAAATCATGGCACTCGGGCCCTAGTGACAAGCATTAAGCATAGCAAAGTCATAGCAACATCAATCTCAGAACATAGTGGATACTAGGGATCAAACCCTAACAAAACTAACTCGATTACATGATAAATCTCATCCAACCCATCACCGTCCAGCAAGCCTACGATGCAATTACTCACGCACGGCGGTGAGCATCATGAAATTGGTGATGGAGGATGGTTGATGATGACGACGGCGACGAATCCCCCTCTCCGGAGCCCCGAACGGACTCCAGATCAGCCCTCCCGAGAGAGATTAGGGCTTGGCGGCGGCTCCGTATCGTAAAACGCGATGAAACTTTCTCTCTGATTTTTTTCTCCTCGAAAGCCAATATATGGAGTTGGAGTTGGCGTCGGAGGGCCACCAGGGGGCCCACGAGGTAGGGGGCGCGCCCAGGGGGAGGGGCGTGCCCCCCACCCTCGTGGACAGGGTGTGGGCCCCCTGGTCTTCATCTTTGGCGAGGATTTTTTATTATTTATTCTAAGATATTCCGTGGAGTTTCAGGTCATTCCGAGAACTTTTGTTTTCTGCACATAAAACAACACCATGGCAATTCTGCTGAAAATAGCATCAGTCCGGGTTAGTTCCATTCAAATCATACAAGTTAGAGTCCAAAACAAGGGCAAAAGTGTTTGGAAAAGTAGATACGATGGAGACGTATCACAGTCTCCATGGGCATTCAACGTCTAGAGGTGCGCGGGGATTCGAACCTCGCGATATCCGAAATAAATGGAGACTTCGATGCCAAGGATCCGAAAATGGCAGCTTATCGCAACGCCGTCCTAAAAATGCAGCTCGGTTTGAAGGGCTCGAATTTCAACATATAGCCTGGGATAACAACCAGACAACAGACGTATTGGCACGCATTGGCGCAAAGCGCGATGCCGTCCCTCCCAACATTTTCCTAGAGAGGTTGTTCAAGCCATCCATACTATGGGAGGGGGAATCCGGAAATAACAATCCGGACCCAACCGCACTGCCCGTCACCGAACATTCTGACACAATCGATGGTTCTACCAACGAAGTAACACCTTCAGCCCACGTAATCATGGCAGTCATTGCCCCATGGACGGAACCATTCCTAGCCTACCTAACCAGGCAGGAACTTCCCGAGGACCAAAACAAGGCACGCTGCATGGTGCGGCGATCTAAAGCCTATAAGTTCCATGAGGGAGAGCTTTATAAGAAAAGCACAACCGGAGTCCTTCAAAGGTGCATCTCCGAAGAGGAAGGGCGAAATCTTCTGGCTGAAATTCATGCCGAACTTGGTGGGCACCACGCCGCAGCCCGGGCCCTTGTCGGCAAGGCCTTCCGTACAGGATTTTATTGGCCGACAGCCCGAGCAGATGCTCAGGACTTAGTCCAACGTTGCGTCAGTTGCCAGCTCTTTGCTAATCAGAGCCATATGCCACCCACCGCCCTTCAAACTATACCCATCACCTGGCCGTTCGCGGTCTGGGGGCTTGACATGGTTGGACCTCTTAAAGGAGGAACCCACAAGCAAAAATACCTATTGGTCATGGTAGATAAATTCACCAAATGGATAGAGGCCAAGCCGGTTAAGACGGCCGAATCCTGGCCGGTGATAGACTTCATATTAGGGGTCGTACACTGTTACAGCGTCCCGCATAGCATCATTACTGATAACGGCACGAACTTCACGGCCGACGAGGTCAAACTCTAGTGCAAAAACATGGGCATCAAGCTCGACTACGCTTCAGTCTATCACCCTCAAACAAAGGGTCAAGTCGAGTGAGCAAATGGTCTAATCATGAGCGGCATTAAACCCAGACTAGTGCGGTCCCTCAAGGAATCTAACACGCACTGGGTAGAGGAGCTCGACTCCATACTCTGGGGGCTGTGGACCACGCCGAATCGCACTACCGGATTCACACCATTCTTTATGGTATACGGCGCAGAGGCAGTTCTGCCCTGCGACATAATTCATGACTCACCACGCGTGCGCATGTACGAAGAAAGAGAAGCCGAGCTCGATCGGCAGGACAGTTTGAACGCCTTGGAGGAGGAGCGTGACGTGGCAAAAGCTCGTTCCGCATTCTATCAACAGCAAGCTCGAAGATATCAAAGCAGAGAAGTACGGGTCAAAACTTACAATGTTGGCGAATTAGTTCTACGCCTGCCGGACAAGAAAAATGACAAACTCAAGCCCAAATGGGAAGGTCCCTTTATTATTGACCAAGTCCTGACTGGTGGAGCGTAATACGTCTCCAACGTATCTATAATTTTTTATTGCTCCATGCTACTTTATCTACTGTTTTGGACTATATTGGGCTTTATTTTCCACTTTTATATTATTTTTGGGACTAACCTATTAACCGAAGGCCCAGCCCAGAATTGCTGTTTTTTCCTATTTCAGTATTTCGAGGAAACAGAATATCAAACGGAGTCCAAACAGAATGAAACCTTCGGGAACGTGATCTTCTCACCGAACGTGATCCAGGAGACTTGGACCCTACTCCAAGAAGTTTCCGGGGAGGTCACGAGGGTGGAGGGCGCGCCCCCTGCCTCGTGGGCCCCTCGGAGCTCCACCGACGTGCTCCTTCCTCCTATATATACCTACGTACCCCCATTCGACCAGAGACGGAGCCAAAAACCTAATTCCACCGCCGCAACTTCCTGTATCCACGAGATCCCATCTTGGGGCCTGTTCTGAACCTCCGCCGGAGAGGGCATCCATCACGGAGGGCTTCTACATCAACACCATAGCCCTTCCGATGAAGTGTGAGTAGTTTACTTCAGACCTTCGGGTCCATAGCTAATAGCTAGATGGCTTCTTCTCTCTTTTTGGATCTCAGTACAATGTTCTCCCCCTCTCTCGTGGAGATCTATTCGATGTAATCTTCTTTTTGCGGTGTGTTTGTTGAGATCGATGAATTGTGGGTTTATGATCCAACTTATCTATGAATAATATTTGAATCTTCTCTGAATTCTTTTATGTATGATTGAGTTATCTTTGCAAGTCTCTTCGAATTATCCGTTTGGTTTGGCCAACTAGATTGGTAGTTCTTGCAATGGGAGAAGTGCTTAGCTTTGGGTTCAATCTTGCGGTGTCCTTACTTAGTGACAGAAAGAGTTGCAAGGCACGTATTGTATTGTTGCCATCGAGGATAACAAGATGGGGTATTTATCATATTGCATGAATTTATTCCTCTACATCATGTCATCCTGCTTAAGGCGTTACTCTGTTTTTAACTTAAGACTCTAGATGCATGCTGGATAGCGGTCGATGAGTGGAGTAATAGTAGTAGATGCATGCAGGAGTCGGTCTACTTGTCACGGACGTGATGCCTATATACATGATCATACCTAGATAACCTCATAACTATGCTCAATTCTATCAATTGCTCAACAGTAATTTGTTCACCCACCGTAGAATATTTATGCTCTTGAGAGAAGCCACTAGTGAAACCTATGGCCCCCGGGTCTATTCTCATCATATCAATCTCCATTACTTTATTTTACTTGTTTTGCTTTTACTTTTCACTTTGCATCTTTATACCAAAAATACCAAAAATATTATCTCTATCAGATCTCACTCTCGTAAGTGACCATGAAGGGATTGACAACCCCTAAGCGTTGGTTGCGAGTTGCTACCGTTTTGTGCAGGTACGAGGGACTTGCGCGTGACATCCTACTAGATTGATACCTTGGTTCTCAAAAACTGAGGGAAATACTTACGCTACTGTGCTGCATCACCCCCTCCTCTTCGGGGAAAATCAACGCTAGCTCGAGACGTAGCAGAGCGTACCGTCTGCGAGATGCATCGGATAACCGACTCGAGCCGAACCCATGGAATGCACCCCGTCTCTGAAGATTCTACGCCTAGTGCCGGACTCTGTGTTCGTCTCCTTCCTCTGTCTATTTTTTACATATTAGCTGTCTTTTATTTCTCTCCTTCTCCCTCATTTTCTCTTACAGCCTTTGAAGGCTCGTTCGCGCATTGTTCACACACACTTGACGCGTTATCCGCGCTCATTATACCTGGGGGCTTCTTTAACAGAAGCTTATTTGTACGGGCTTCATGCCCAACACATGTGTCACACTTCCGCATGTACCTTTTATTCACCATTATATGCATCGATATGACTTAAGTTTTGGCCAAGCTGGGTTGCCTGGCTCCTGTGCTTACCCCTACGTTCCCGATTGTTCGGCTAGGCGGTAAAGGGAGCACCTCTGCGATTGTTACTGCCGGGTCAGCCGGATGTGTACCTCAGACCGGGTGAAGCCGAAAGCTAGCGTTCTTAAGGGAATATTCGGCTGGTGAACTAAAGATGATTTCTCACTTATTTATTTATATGCCCCCAGATGTTTTTTCTGCATTTTTCGCAGTCCGGACATGCACTTTAGGGCATGCCTCCCAGGGAAAGGAACCCCTAACAGAACTATTCTCCCTGGAAGATGTTTCTTACTAACCATGTAATATAACATAACTAATTGTGCACTTGTCTGATAACGCACTAATGACCCCTACGCCTGGTCTCCATGCATACCCCGGTTCTTTTATAACCGCGAGGGTATTCGGACACACTCCGGACTATTGGGTCCCGAGGTTGAAGCGAAAAGGTCCACAACGACAAACGATCTACAATCCGGCTAGAAGGCATTTCACATGTCATTTTACATTACATAGTCAACTTGACTGGGCATATTCCTCCTCAATGCCATCCAACAGGCTGTCTAGTTTACAGTCCTGTTGGGCATATTTGGCGGCCAACTCTACTTGGCCGTACACTAAGCTCACGGGGATCTCCTTCCCATCGGCCCCCACAGGTCCGACCTCGACCATGTGGTTTGGGTCAGCCTTCATGTACCGCGTCTTCACCATGGTCCAGGCCTCCCTGGCGCCTTAACGGCAGGCCAATATCTTCCATAGTCGGAAGCGCCGCCGCGCTCCCTTAAGCCTCTCTGCAAGCTCTCCAAGGCCTTCGAGCATGGAGACGGATGGCCACAAGGCCTGGGCGACGCCTTTCATCACCTGCCGAACTCGTTCGTGCAGTTGAAAGAGCTCGGGAAGAAGGTCACCCGTAGAACCGGGCATTTCCTCTGCAGGACGACCTGTGAGCATACCTACAAAACATTACTCTGTTAGTCGACTTCCTCGCCGAACTCTTTCTTCAAAGTTCGCTCAAGCACTTACTAAAAATGCCGCGTCGAAGCCGTCGATTCTCCTTCACGGAGTCCGATAGCTGGGCCCGAACATCCTTTAGTTCCTCTCCCAACTGGGTGTTGGCATCTTGGAGATTATTCTTCTCCTGCCTCACCCTTGTAAGCACGCTCTCGCCGGCCTTTAACCGGCGCAAGAGTTGTTGCTTGTCCGGATCTACTCCGGCACCATATGCAGTAATATTGTCAGATTTATACACACGCCGCACTTCACAGCGTACTTATCTTTTGAAGTGTATATTACTAGAGAGGGTCTCTTTGGCTTCCCCTGCCGCGGCTAGTGCGGCCTCAAGTTGGGCTTTGCACCCTTCCAGCTCCTGGGACAGTTGGGTATTCTTTTCTGAAAGATCCTGCATAACATATGATCCTTAAATCAGTTATTCCAGCTGTTTCAAGTCTCGGGGGCTACTGGCATATATAACCATCAAGTTTTCTCACCCGTATGTCTTTCACATACTGCTCCGTGGCTCTGGCTAGACCATTTTGAGCGGCACGGAGGTGTGCATCTCCTGACTTGAAGGCATCCAATGCCTCTTGGGAGAAACTTGCGTCATGTAAAACTGTCCGGCGACACCTGTGGTTCATGGCACTCACCACCTCGGAATTGGTGGCAGACACCTCGTCCGCATCCTCTGTCGGAGGAGCCTCCGGTGCGTGCCTCGTGTTCGCCTCCACTTCCGGACCCGGCCTTGGAGCCTGTTCGGTGGAAGCGCGAGTGGCAGCTTCTCCGAATATAGCCCGGCGAGCCCTCTTCTTCCTGAAGAGAGCACGAGCGTTAGTACGCCCGGGAAGAATAAAACCTGGGAATAAGATGGCATGCCATACCGTTGCACCGGCGTCTCGATCCGGACCGCACTTTTTTTAGCCTGCTGGACCTTGCTGCCCCTTGTTGGCCAGCCACCGCAGGCTCGGCCTTCCGCCTCAAGGACTTCCCCTGCAAAACATCATTAGTATGCGGTGATAAAAAAATAAAGCACGGATGGGTCGTTTTTAAAGTACTGGGACTTCGGTCTCAGTTACGTGTGAGGCCGGAAGTATGCCGGGGTAATTGGCCGTAATGGCGACCAAGGCATTGTCAATGCTCAGTTGGTGAAATACCCCATCAATCAGCTCCACGGATATATCCGGATCCTCTTGGGAGGTCGCGTCGAGGAACCGTTCCGGATCCTCGGGCTGTGGAGGCGGGCTGTTCATATCCTTTACAGCCTGGCGCAGTTCCTACGTCGAAATCACAAAGTAAGATATTTGACTACGGGAATATGGATCGGAGGGGCAAAAAGAAATGTCCGCTTACCCAGCTTGGAGGATTATTCATAGAAAATCCGTCCTGTGGATTGACGCGGAGGAATTCCTCCTCTTCTCCTTTATACAATGCGGACAAGATATTCGTCAGATCAGCGATCGATCCCGGCCCCTTACGGCCGCAACGGGTGGCATCATCCTCCCCGTTGAAATCCCACATGGGGTGGCCTCTATACTGAAGCGGCTGCACCCCCGCATAATGCATGTGGCCATGACCCCAATTGTGGTCAGTCCGGAATGAGCTAACAACCTAATCCGGCTCATCAGGTAAAGGACATCCTTGTCATTTTCCTTCTGAGGGCTCCGCGGACGCCAGCTCAGGCGCTTCCTCAAAGGAGCATTATTAAACTCAGGGAGGCCGATCCGAATAGGGTCTGGCAAGGGGACATCTTCTATATAAAACCATTCTGAAGGCCAGGCTTCGGACGCCTTCTTCGGGGTTCGGGATAGATATCCGGTTCCGGCGATGCGCCATAGTTCGGCTCCGCCCACTTGATATATTGACCCCTCTTGAGAACGGGGCACAAGGCAGAACAGATTCTTCCACAGTGCAAAATGAGCCTCAATACCCAAAAACAGCTCGCAAAGGGCCACGAAACCCGCAATATGCAGAATGGAAGCAGGCGTAAGATTGTGCAACTGGAGGCCATAGAACTCCAGGAGCCCCCGGAGGAACGGGTGAATTGGAAATCCGAGCCCCTTATTAAATAAGGGATAAGACACACCCGCTCTCCTTTGGAGGGATTGGGGACGCTCTCCACTTGCTTTCCACCATTATAGGTGGCAAGTCCGGCTCTTGCCGGGACCATGAAGGCCGGGGGAAGGAATCCCTTGGTCTGGAGCATCACTAGCTCGCTGTGCGGGACGGAACATCTCTCCCAATCTCCGGGCTGAGGGCCGAAAGGGCGAGAGGAGGAGCCGCGTCGACTGACCATGATGGAATTGATTTCTGAAAGATGCGCTCCGATGAATGCTCGCGAAGGGAGATGGTGTGATTCGGATCTAGATCCCCGTCTCTTTTATAGGCAGCTCATTTGCGCAGCTAGGGGGGTAAATGTAAAAATACCCTGGCTTTTCGCATTCGTTTGACACATGGAAGATGGCCATTATAAGGCGTGGAAGCCAAGGAGCGCAATACTTACGAGAAGTCGGACACTCTTCAACAGGTACACGGGATTTGGAGGAGAACCCGCCTTGCAATGCCGAAGACAAACTTGCGCGCCGGACCTATCGTCATTGAAGCCTGGTTCGGGGGCTACTGAGGGAGTCCTGGATTAGGGGGTGTTTGGATGGCTGGACTATAGCCTTTGGTCGGACTCCTAGACTATGGAGATACAAGATTGAAGACTTCGTCCCATGTCCGGATGGGACTTTCCTTGGCGTGGAAGGCAAGCTTGGCGATACGGATACATAGATCTCCTACCATTGTAACCGACTTTGTGTAACCCTAACCCTCTTCGGTGCCTATATAAACCGGAGGGTTTTAGTCCATAGGACGAACAACAATCATACCATAGGCTAGCTTCTAGGGTTTAGCCTCTTTGATCTCGTGGTAGATCTACTCTTGTACTACCCATATCATCAATATTAATCAAGCAGGAGTAGGGTTTTACCTCCATCGAGAGGGCCCGAACCTGGATAAAAACATCGTGTCCCTTGTCTCCTGTTACCATCCGCCTAGACGCACAGTTTGGGACCCCCTACCCGAGATCCGCTGGTTTTGACACCGACAGCGGGGGTGGCACGAATCGGTCCGGCAAGCCGTGCGCTGCTCAGGGGCGGTGCAAGATCCCACTAGCCGCGGGGTGCTCAGGGGCGGCGAACGGCGAGGGAGATCAGGGGCGGCAAACGGCGAGGGAGAAGAGGGGCGGCCGGAAGAGCAGTGCGCCGCCAATGGGCCAGCGGCTCAAACCCTATCCTCGCAAGAACTCGGCACTGTGCCGTTGTCGATGATGAGGTGGGTGGCCTGCCCTGTAATCGCTAGGTGGGTGAGGTGGATAGCCCACTAAACCTTTTTGTTGTCCCATAGGTGCCCACTAAGGTTATTAAATGAGACAGGCTGAGGCAGTCCCACTTAGGGCGTGTTTTGATCTCCTCCCACTCCATACTTGTAAAAACATCTGCCCGAAGCCAGCCCGAACGGATTAGCTTCGCGAAGCTGAAATTCAGGAAGCCCCGATGGGATGTAGTTCATTTTTTCGAAGCTGACAGAATCCCAGCTTCCCGTTTTCGTGAATCTAAAGTTGCTTGTTATTTACGGCTGAATTGCCATCGCAAGAAAAACGTTTCGCTCAACTCCCCCTCACTCGATCCCGCGGGTCAACCTGCTCGCACACAACTCCCTTCCCCTCGTTTCTCCTCTGTAGCCCTAGCGCCGCCGTTGCCGCCGCCACGCCCGGCAGCCCCCGTCGCCGGCCAAATCGTTGACTCAGACTACAGATCCGGTCGCTCCAGTCTATTGCCCGCCGGATCCCATCATCTTCGCCGTCCGTCGCGCTTGGTGCAAGGAGCTGCGACCCCATGGCTCGGAGGAGCTGGCCCCAACGCCATTGACGCCCAAGCGACGCTCCCAAGCCAGGAGTGGCACCAGGACGACCGCGCCTCCAAGCATAAACTGCAAGGTGAGCTCGCCCCCTTCTCTTCTTCCCTATGGATTGGTGTCCTCGCTCATGTCCTCTGTTCTGTACATCTGTGCAGTTTATTTTCAGAGTTGTATTTGTTGTGTGCAAATTCCTACACTGGAACCTATTGTTTGTTGTGCAATTTCTGGAATATATGTGTGCAATTCTGGAGTCATAAGCTTTAATGCATATTGCTATGTGGGTACTGCCATGAGTGCTAACCTGTTACATCATTCAGAAAAGTGAAATACAGTTTTGGGTATGCAGAAAATGTACTGCTACTCTCGAGTATACTTGTGCAATTCTGGAATCATAAGTTAATGCATATTGCTATGTAGGTACTGCCATGAGTGGTAATGTGTTACAATTTTCAGAAAAGTGAAATACAATTTTGGCTATGCAGAAAATGTACTGCTATATGTTTGCAATTTATTATCATAAGTCTAGTGGTGTATGTGTGCAAATGTACTGCTAGTTCAGATATTACATGCCCTTGGCTGTGCAGAAAAGTATAATTTTTGTATTTATCAAAGTGACATGCATTTTTAGAGAAGTTTCAAGTATGGCTGGGGCTGCTGAATGGAACGTTGAAAACACTCAGATTATCTGCGAGTTGTTTGCTGAGCAAGTGAACGCAGGAAACAGGCCAGGCAATTACTTGACACCAAATGCATTTGATGAGGTAGGAAGGCAATTTATGATGAGAACTGGGCTAGACTACACATATACACAACTGAAAAACAAATGGGACAAGCTTAAAGGTGATTTCATTTTGTTCAAGAAACTCAAGTTCCGGGAGACCGGAGCCGGATGGGACTATGTGAACAACGCCGTGTCACAAGATGATGAGTGGTGGAAAAAGGCCAAAATTGTGAGATTTTTCGCTAATGGTTGCGAGAGACTATTGAAACACCCGAAGAGACGTACACAATGTTGAGAATGAATGCAAATGTGTTCTTTGATCTCCATGACAAGTTGGTGGCGGAGTATGGCCTCAAAGAAACATGTTTTGTTACCACTTATGAGTCTCTTGCTATGTTCTCGTGGACCTTGGGTGGTTGTGAATCAAACAGGAGAACCCAAAACCGTTTCAAACATGGAGCAGATACAGTCCACCGTAAGTTCCATGAGGTTCTACAATGTGTGGTCAAGATGTCATCTCACTACATTAGGCCTCAAGACCCAAATTTTCACATCGTCCATGATAGGATTAAGCGTGACAAAAGGGCTTATCCTCATCTCAAAGATTGCATTGGTGCAATAGATGGGACACATATTAGGGCTTCTATTCCGGAAGGACCTTCAAAAATAAGGTACATTGGAAGAACCGGTGCAACAACACAGAATGTGATGGCAGTATACGACTTTGATATGCATTTCACCTATGCTTCAATTGGACAACCGGGTTCTATGCATGATACAAGTGTGCTATTTCATGCTATTGAAAATGACAAGGCCACATTCCCACATCCTCCGAAGGGTAAGTATTTCTTGTTGTTGCAATTTATATAACATGTCCTTCAACTCACAATCATGTTTGTTGTCCATTTCTATAGGCAAGTATTACCTTGTAGACGCCGTCTATCCTAATAGGGATGGCTATCTAGCACCGTACAAAGGTGAACGCTATCACGTCCCCGACTTTCAACAAGGTGCACCCCCAACTACTCCTGTAGAGAAGTTCAACCGGATCCACTCCTCCAAGCGCAATACCATCGAGAGAACCTTTGGTGTGTGGAAGATAAAATGGCAAATCTTGCTCAAGATGCCAAACTATTCGATTCAAACACAAAAGATGATAATTGCGGCTACCATGACACTACACAACTATGTCCGTCTCCATGACAAAGAGGATATCCACTTTCTTCGGTGTGAGACGGATCCGGATTATGTCCCAACTATTCCAGAGAGATACAAGAAGTATGTTATTCCTCCAAATGCATCGGATTCTTCAACACCGGCGGAAAGTGGTCCTAACATGGATTTGTTTAGACATGAACTAGCTACCGCCATTGCTCTTAGTTGGTGAAGTAATCATGTTCATGTCTTTAGATGTGACACCATTTTGATTTGCAAACTTATGTCTAAATGAATTTTTTGTTGTAGAACATATAACAAAGCTGGTTATTCGTCTTTATTATAACTTGTCTTAACTAGGAATATTAGTGGCAAGTTCCAAAATACATACCGGCTGTGTGCAGTTCTCTGTACACCTCTTAGTTAAAAAATACGTTACAAAATAAGCCATCTACAGTTCAAAAATATATGGCGGCTGCAGTACCAGCTCTCTGTACACCTCTACCTCTCTGTACACCTCTCTTTACTGGCAGAAATCGCACAAATTATCTCGCGTGAAATAAAAGCCATTCACCCCAGGAAGTAGGCCCAGCTTGTTTCTCTCTTTTTTATTAGCCTATGTGCAGTTTAGCCCAAAATGGGCTGCTTCCAGCCGGCCCAAGGTGGCAAGAAGGTGGGCTTCAACGCCCCAGCTGGGCTGCAAACTCACCCAGGCGCTAGGAGAAGTTGCCTCGCCTCGAGAACGGTTTGCGTAGCTCCACCTGAAGCTGGATACGAGAAGTTTTGCTGAAGGGAATCGTTTGGCAACGGCGCACGGTCGCGTCCACGCACAAACGCGCCAGCGACTCGCCTAGTGACACACAGGATGGGGGCCTGCCCACGTGCGTCTTCTCCCTCCTGCCTTTTCTCTTCTTCTTCTCGGTCGTCTCTCTCTTCTCTCTCCCCGTTTCCATGGTCAACCCATCGCCCACGTCGGAGGCCTCCCAGGGGTGCCGCCGTCATGGGAATCAGCCGATTTGGCCGCCCTCGACCAGATCCGCATGCATCGGAGCTCTGCCTACCTCGCCGGACCCGGCCACACCGAAGCTGCAACCAGCCATGGCAGAGTACACCCCGCGGCGACATTTTGCTGGAACCGGTTGTAACAAATTCACTCGCCGGTGGTAGCAAAAATCTACTACGGTTGCAGCAAAACGGCGTCATCGTCATCGTGGGGTCGCAGCTGAGATAAGAAGTTTGAAGCTTTTTTTAATGCGGTTGTAACTTTTATAACTATCAGTTGCAACTTTTCGTTTTTCGTCCATGGCTTCATTTCCACGGTTGATTTTTTTATAGTCAGATGAAGCTTTTTTTGTCGCTAGATGAAGTTTTTTCTATCACCGGTTGTAACTTTTCCTGGTCATTCATAGCTCTAGTCGTATTGGTTGAAGCTTTTTCCGTAGTCGGTTGAAGCTTTTCCTATCGCTAGTTGTAGCTTTTTTGGTCGTTGGTCGTAGCACTGGGCATCTTCCCCTGGTGCTCGATTTTTTGTTTGCAAGATGCACACCGGGGATGAGCGGCGGCGAGCTTCAGTCGTTGCAACCGGAGCTACAACGGTCTCAACAAGAGCTTCAACCGTGGGGTGCGGCTATTGCACGGGGCAAAGCAACAATGGCGAGCGGCTAGCAGCTACGCTCTTGCTGCTGCAGCGACGACGAGCGGCTACGGCGAGCGGCGACGAGCACGGAGACGAGGACGACGGGGGGAGGAGGGGAGGGGGAGGGGCTGCGCAACACTTGGAGCGGCGGAGGCAGTAGGAGGCGTGGCGTCGTGGTGCAAGGTAGAAGACGATAGGGCAAACCGTTTTGTTGAGCCGGATCCAACAGCCCACTCGCTCAGATCCAACGGCCGCGGTGCGACAGGCCCAACAGTTGGGCCGGCGCACCGGCGTAGATCGTTGCCCTTTGCTAAAGTTAGCGTGTTTCAGAACAGGCCGTAAGGGCATGTACAATGGTTGATAAGGTAGTCTTATCTTAAGTCTTGCATGTAATTTAGAGACGACAAAATATTTTGTCTACAATGGATCATCTCTTAGCCTTATCTTTAATAACTAGTCATTCCTAAAAATATGATGAGACATATTGTGCTAAAAGATCATCTTTTGTCTTCTCTAAATAAGAGAAGACAAGCCTTTTCTTATGAGTTCTCTCTCCTCCACCTAATCGCTTATCCTACGTGGCACTGCTAAGATAGCACCATTGTACATGCCCTAAGCCCACCCCACGGCCCCACCTGCAGCCTGACTGACTGAGGGCGGAGGAGCGGCGGTCAAGCCCGCAGCCCGGTATGGGTGCGGCGGAGGAGTATGGCGGCGCTGGAGCGGTCGGCGTCGCGCGCAGGGGAGTTCGTCCAGCGGGTCGACGCCAGCCCGCTCGACGGTGTCTTCCGACCTCGTCACGGGCGCCATCGGCCTCGAGGTTCTCTCCGTCCTCCACCATTCCTTTGTTGGCAAGCAGTAGCCTCGCTCTCTCCCCGTGTTTCCGGTGAACTCACACGCGCACGCAAGCTGCTCGAACAAATGGACACAAGGGAAAACAGAGGAGGAGCAGAGCAGCACACAGGTTACTTCTCCAGGCAGCCAACACCCATCATTTTTCTTCTCAGTTCACAACGGATGCAGACTTTCCTTTCGGCGTGAGTTACATAAATTTACGCCGATGGATGGGGATTCATCATTTACCCACACAGATGGATGGGGAGTGGCTTCGCCCGACGTCCCAAGGTTGGAACTTCTTTCTGGTCAAACTTAATTTGGACCTTAGTAGTGGGATTCATCATTCACATCTCAAATATTATACTCCTTCCGTTCGGAATTACTCTTCCAAGAAATGAATGTATGTAGATGTATTTTAGTTATAGATACATCCATTTTTATGACAAGTAATTCCGAACGGAGGGAGTAGAAGTCAAGCACTCATAGCTGCACCCAGCTTCACATTGCTGACCAGTGGCTTTGAATTCCAAGCACCAGAGTCCTTGTTAGTGTGCCACCAGAGCTAACACAAAACATCGACACCAGAGCTAACTTGTTAGCGACCAATGGAATCCGTCAGCTGTTTTTATATAAGAGCACACATCAACATCGTACATATACATTATATAATTCCTAGAATGTTTACAATCAGGCTTGCTACTAACCAAAGCATAGTGCATATTTTTCTTCATTATTACGAACAAACTGCTCTGATTAATTATATGCAACTTCACTGTCCAGTTGCTTTAATCAAATCCGAAGCCTGCAAGCCCTGATTGGTGTGCACTGCTACCTCAAATCCCAAAACGGACAAGAGAGAAACTCCATGAGCATGGATACAAGCCTGCAAGCCATCATTGGTCAGCTCCCTCAACTTCACTCTCCGGCTGCTTTAATTAAACAGCAACCAGCGACTTTTATCTTGGCAGGCAACACCAACAGTTTGATTACATATATGTCATGTATGTATACCATGGGGTATCCTACACCAAGAAGAACACATACTCATGGCAAAAGCACCCATGGACACGCTTCAACTAGCCTGCATCCAGATAGCCATAGCCTTGCTCTTGCTTACTCAAGCCAAGAGCACCACAGAGGACACATCTGCCCTGCATCCAAACGCTACAATCACCAGTTGTATTGCTGGCGAGAGGTCTTCCCTTCTCGCCTTCAGGGCAGGTCTATCAGACCCTACCAACCTCCTTCCATCATGGAAGGGTGATGACTGCTGCCGATGGAAGGGCGTCTACTGCAGCAACAGAACCCGCCATGTTGTCAGGCTCGATCTCCGAGGCCCAGATTACAGAAATGGCAATCAGAGCAGGCAGGTACTAGCAGGCAACATAAGCTCCTCGTTGCTTGGTTTACATCATCTTCGGTATCTCGACCTCAGCCAGAACAGGTTCGACAAGAAACAAATACCGGAGTTCATCGGTTCTCTCCATCAGCTGAGATATCTCGACCTATCATGGTCACAGTTCACTGGAAGGATACCACCGCATCTGGGTAATCTCTCCAACTTACAGTACCTAAATCTTGACACCAACTCATACGTGAGTGTTGATTCTTCTTTCCATAGTGGCACATATTCCACCGATATCACCTGGTTGTCACGGTTAACTTCCCTTGAGCACCTGGATATGACTGGGGTGAACCTCAGTACAATTGTTCACTGGCTTCCGGTGGTGAACATGCTTTCAATTCTGAAAGTTCTTCATCTTTCCGATTGCCATCTTAGAAGTAGCCCTGATTCTCTTCTGCTCTCAAACCTGACATCTCTTGAAACACTTGACCTCTCCGAAAACAAGTTACATAAGCATGGCACACCCAACTGGTTTTGGGATTTAACTAGCCTCAAGTATCTAGACATCTCGTTCAATGCTTTCTATGGCCCGTTTCCAGATGAGATAGGTAATATGACCTCCATTGTGGAGCTTAATTTAGCAGAAAATAACCTTGTGGGCATGATACCATCCAATTTGAAGAACCTATGTAATTTGGAGAGACTATATTGTTACTCGAACAATATCGACGGGAGTATAACAGAATTATTCAACCGATTACCCAGTTGTTCAAAGAATAAACTACAGAAGTTGTTTTTACCGTACAACAATCTGACTGGAAGCCTGCCAACTACACTAGTAGAGCCCTTGAGAAACCTGAGCTGGCTGGATCTTTCTGAGAACAAACTCACTGGTCATGTCCCGGTGTGGATAGGAGAGCTCAAACAGCTAACGAGGTTGGTGCTTAACTCTAATAACCTGGATGGGGTCATGCATGAAAGCCATTTATCACGTCTAGCTATGTTGAAGGAGTTGACATTGTCAGACAACTCCATTGCCATCACAGTGAGTCCAACTTGGGTTCCCCCTTCCAGTCTAACAATGATTCTACTTGGGTCATGCCATCTAGGGCCTAAATTTCCAACATGGCTTAGATGGCAAAAGAACTTGCAGAATCTTGATATATCAAACACAAGCATAAACGATATAATACCGGATTGGTTTTGGACAGCAGCTTCCTCAGTAGAGTCTCTGAATATCCGAAATAATCAGATTACAGGATTCCTACCATCAACAATGGAATTTATGAGAGCAGAAGAAATGGATTTCAGTTCTAACCAGCTTGGTGGTCCAATACCTAAGCTTCCCATCACTCTAACCGACCTGGATCTCAGTCGGAACAATCTAGTTGGGCCACTACCATTAGACTTTGGAGCGCCAGGGCTTGAAACACTTATTCTGTATAACAACATGATCTCTGGGGCCATTCCATCTTCTTTGTGCAAATTGCGATCATTGCGGTTATTAGATCTATCAAGAAATAACCTCAATGGATCAGTTTCCGATTGCCTAGTCAATGAGTCCAGCACAAACATGACAGATCTGAGCATCGTTAATCTAAGCTTCAGAAACAACAACCTCTCTGGTGAATTTCCTTCACTTCTTCAGAAATGTCCACGACTCATCTTTCTTGATCTCGGACATAATCAATTCTCTGGGGCTTTACCGTCATGGATTGGGGAGAAGCTATCATCCCTGTCATTCTTACGACTGAGATCCAATATGTTTTGTGGTCACATTCCAGTCGAGCTTACGAAGCTTGTTGATCTTCAGTATTTGGACCTTGCCTACAATAATATATCAGGCAGCATACCGAGATCTATTATTACTTGGACAGGCATGACACAAACAAGCGACAACTTTTTTGATCTTGAGCATGCGTTAACTTCTGGAAGTGAGGATGGTGAGAGTCAACCAGTTGACTATGCTGAGAATTCCACGATACTCACGAAAGGTCAAGAGAGATTCTATACAGGAGAAATCATATATATGGTGAATCTTGATTTATCCTGTAATAGTCTTACCGGAGAGATTCCTGAAGAAATCAGCACTCTTATGGAATTGAAAAACCTGAACTTATCATGGAACAACTTCAATGGAAAAATCCCTGAGAATGTTGGTGCCTTAATGAAAGTGGAGTCACTCGACCTATCACACAATGATTTGTCTGGTGAAATCCCTTCAAGCTTATCGGCTCTCACGTCATTGAGTCGCCTGAACCTGTCCTACAACAATCTGAGAGGAAAGATACCAACTGGAAATCAACTGCAAACACTCGAAGACCCAGCATCTATTTATATTGGCAACCCTGGCCTTTGTGGTCCTCCTCTCTCTGTAAATTGTTCGTCACAGCCCGAGCCAATTCCAGGAGAAAACCACGGAGATGCAAGCGGCGACTTGGTTTCGTTTTTCCTCGCCATGGGCTCTGGATATGTGATGGGTCTCTGGGTGGTCTTCTGTACCTTCTTATTCAAGAAGAGATGGAGAGTTTCGTGGTACTCGCTCTGTGACAGCCTGTATGATTGGGTTTATGTGCAAGTGGCTGTTACCTGGACTTCCTTCAGAGGTAAAGTTAATGCATAGAAGCTGAGATGAGAGGACCATCACTGGTTCTTGGTTTGCTCTCATGTAATTCAATAAATGCTTTTGAGATTTGTCATGAATGTATCAATCAATGTTCAGGTATTGTACTAGAACTAGTCAGGATATGTATTCAAGGTGCATTCAACCGACTGGGGTTGGTATGCTGTTTTTCGTATTGTACTAGAACCAGCACTTGTGGTTCTTGGTTTGGTATAGACATGTAATTTCATATACTCTGGAGATTTATCATGAATGTATCAATTGATATTCCAGTGTATCGTACTGGAACAAGTCACGCACATGCATGTATTCTGGGTGCATTGTATTGGAACTAAACATGCACATGTATGAATTCTAGGGGCATGCCATTGACCGACGCTTGTATATAATTATATATGATGTGTTTTGTATGTGCTTTCTGTTGTTGGTCCTTTTCTTTTTGTAATAGTTTATGGTTCTTTTCAATGTGCTTTTACCCCATGGTAAATATTAATACCTCGGGCAAAACTCAAATGGCAAAGATAAGGAGGATGAAACTGGTGATGGCAAGGATGATGATAACATGGCAGGTGATGGAGCTGATTCTGATTTTGTTCTGGCCTGCAAGATGTTCAATTCTGCAAGACCAATAGTTGAGAAGAACCCATACAACACTATGGAGAGAAAATCGAAAGTCTTTGCTCTAGCTGAGGTCTCCATGTAAGAGGCGGTCTCTGTTTTGTTTGTTTTGTCCTGCATGCAACCGTTGGATCTTGGATGGTTTTTACAGATGACATAGACTGCTCGATTGATTACTGCTTCAAAGGTTCAGCTCTCTTGGATTATTCGATTGAGCCTGACCATTGTCGATTTGTCGAACTGTGTCCTCCCTGTGGTAATGACTGTCAGTTGTGTGCCTCTGCTTTATTATAGTAGTATAACAAAGCAACATATTTGCAACCCAAGCGCTGTTGTGTATCCTTATCTTAGCGCAGGTTCCTTCACTTGCACAAGTGCACATGTTATTGCATATGCACATGGAAAATGTGAGTTCAGATAATGCTTGTATCTTGTATATATTGGCTTTGTTAATCTGTTTATTAACTCAGCCCCATAAATAGCTCCTCTAATTCAGTCCTAGAAACGTGTGCATATCGTGCGAATTGGGGTGCATGCTTGGAGGTGCGATCCAATATTGTGTAACGGCTATCTCACTATGCGAGTCACGTATGCAGAACCTGAAAATTGCTCTGGAAGCTTTGTTAATGATGCATCTGCTTCTCAAGCAAGGGGGCTCACAAAAATCTGCTGCTGTAGAAAATGAGATTGAGTTCTTCAGTGACATATTGGCTGAAACTGGAGAAGAAGGTGATTATAAACCAGATTGGATTCTCGTTACCAGTCTTTCTGAAACAGTAATGTATACAGATTTGGCTCGATGAAACAAAAAAATAAAATTGGAATTAAGAAAATGAAATATCAGAACCAAGTTTCGATCTTGGGACCTGTGGGTTATGGGCCCACCACGCTTCCGCTGCGCCACTCTGATTGCTGTTGTGCTTGTTCTGAAACTTAGCTTTGTATAGCTTGCTCTGCCTGTTCCTGAAGGAATGAAAATAGAAGGTGGCCTGGCACGGCCCAAGCCCGACGGCGGCCCGGCCTGATACAAAGCCGCGGCCCAACCCGGCCCAAGTCCCCTTCCTCTGGACCAAGAGCTTCGCGGCTTTTTCTCAAAAAAAAAAAGAGTTTCGCGGCTTTCCACCCTCGCAATGCAATCGCCTTATCCTCCTCCTCCTCCTCCTCGCCGCAAAACCAACCAGCCACTCACGCACGCACGCACGCACGCGCGCGAAATCTGCCGCCGGCGGCTCCCCAGATGCGCGCCCCTCCCCTGCTGGCGCCGCCCACGCCGCAGCCGGCGCGTCCTCCTCCTCACCGTCCATCGCACACGAAGGACGGTAGTCGCCCCCTGTTCTTCTCGCCGAGAAGGCGGCCGCTTGTCGCCGTCGTGCGGTCCAAGGGCAGGGAGGACGCCAGCTTCACCGATCGCATCCTCGACTACATCGAGGGTAATGTCCAAAACCTCTGCCCGTTACTGCGCGTTTCTTCCCGCATCTCCAGATTTATTATGTCATAAGCTCTAGAACCAATGTTGAGAATGCAAATATTGGTCGCCTGAAAAGTGGGTATGTACATGTGTTTTTTTAAACAAGGCAACTTAAGAAGAAGAGAGTTATCCGGTTAATTAGCGGAAAACCGGGCGAAAATCGTCACAGCCTAGGGAATCAGGCACACAAAAGCTACAGCACAACACTGCTGCGAAGAATATACATCGACCGGTGAGGTTGCACAATTGGTGTCATCATCTTCACTTCTCTGGTTCTCCCTGAGCAAGCGACCGCAATTTCTCTGCAAACGTCCGTCGACAAAGCCCACACCGCAGAGGCTGTGAGAAACCACATGAATCCATGCCAAACAACCGGCCACACTCATCGCCGACTGTGCATCTCCAATTTGACGGCGAGATCTGAAGGAGAAATATGCAAGGATGGGCTGCAAAAGATCACCGAACGGACAACTTATCACCTGTCATCATCACCAACCGAGCTCCGACGGCGCAGCCTCGACTGCACATCAGTGAACAAACTGAGATAATCCAGCGGACACGTCAAAGGGCCGACTATCACAACCATTGCCGCTATCTCGACATTGCTCACCATCGTCATCATTGCCGCGCCCGCCCTGACGACCATCACCATCCTCACACCATCCATCGGTCCCTCCAAATGATAACATTTGCGAGATCGACACCCCCAAGGGGTGCATGATGCAAAAACACCACCACCGATTCCGCTCCGGGGAAATCTAAGGTTTTCGCCTTGTGGTTGTCTGGTTGGAACGGTGAGCACCATACCTTGGTGACACCTTCAAGAAAACGGAGCACTCGAGGCCGTTGCCACTCCCCCTCGGGGTTGTCTGGGAGGAAGGATAAGCACCACATCTTTTTCTAGAACGTAGGCTCGCGAAGAGCCCGGCTTTGAATTAACATAGCCATCAACCAGCCAGGAATTATAAGACATGATTCAAACAATAACGGCCATACTGGTACAACTGGGGACACCGGAAAGAAAACATCAACTACAGCCTCCACAAGCAACTAATGAAAGGAAAATGAAGATTATAGCTTGCACACGCTAAGCACTCCACACTAGGATCAAAGAAATCAAGGTCGGAGAGCAAGGCAGGACATAGCCGACCGTCGAAGGTGGACAGTGCACCAGGTAGCACATAGGGAAGGAGGGGACACAACATCTTCCTTCTCTATCACCAAAGGGGGACCCTACCCCCTCACCTTGGATCGAAAGATGCCGCACCGTCGGCATTCGGGCTAGAAGAATGCCCCCTCACATCGCATGGTGGACAATGGGCGACCACCTAGATCCGGGCTAAACCTAGCCAGCAGCATCGCCGCTGTCCACGCCCAACTAGTTGGAGAAGGAGAGCTTTCGGAATCCAGACGCCGAAGACGAGGCAGCAGGGCACCGAGCAAAGACAAAGAGAGGCAAGGTGGATAGAGCATCGACGACATTGGTAACGAGGTGACTTCAACTTCTGTTAGGCCACTATCGTCGGGAAGGGGATCCCTACCCCCTTTCGTCAGGATTGAAAACGCCGTGCCACCGTGACCGAGTGACGTCCACCGCCACCGGAGAGCACCAACCTCTAGATCCTTGATGATGCCTTCAAGAAGAAAGCGATGCCTAAGTGCGTCTCCGTTGCCTACCTGACCATTAGCTAAAGGCGGAGCTTTCACCCGATGTTGCCTTGCTCTCCACCCACCCGAGCCTCGAGACTAGCTGGACCACTAAGCTCCCCTCCCCAACCGTTTACAACTATCTGCTATGCCTAGCCCAGGCCCATCAGCTCCATAGGGCCCGCAAAATCTACAACTAGAGAAAGATCTCCTAGATCCAGGCTCATCGGAGCCTGTTGCCCTGCTTCCTCGACGCTCATGACCAGCCGTAGCCAAACCAGTAGGACGTCGTGCCCCACCACAAGGGAGTTGTCGCACCGCGAAGAGCTTCATCGTCGATGAAAACAAGGCCTCACCGAGGAAGCCACTGCAAGCATCCACTCCAGGCCTGTGTCGCTAGAACCATGTCGATGTAGAGCAGCCCTGCCAGTGCCGATGCATGGGCTTTGCCCGGCAACGCTTGCTGTCGGCGATGAGGTAGAGATGGGAGGTGGTAGGGGGCGAGAATGCAGGTTTGGGGCTCCCCCGTGATGCTCAGAGAGCAGTATCGAAGCGAGAGGGAGTAGTCTTTCACTTGTACACGCATTGGTTACATGTTTGGATTGTGTTTTAGAGACATAGATGATGCAATGATCACTAAGAATCAACTTTTTATACTTGATATGTAATGGCTGTTGGGAATATGTTTTTAGCCTACCCCTATTTTTTTGCACTTTTCTGTGGTGCCGCTCCCAATTGCATACGTGAGGCTAAGGGGTAGAGACATTCTTATATTGCATTTCAAAAGAGCCATCTCTTATATAGAGAAGATTCTCAAATTTAAACTAGTTTCGAAATAGAGTCCAGATTAAACTACCAATCACGTTATAGTTCATATGTGGAAGGATTCTATCTTTGTAGTCACACCTGTGAGCAATCATCATAATCATGTCTAAATTCCACTAGTCATGTATGTCGCCCCCCCCCCCCCCCCCCCCTATAAATCAATTTCATGCACAAATACATGTATTATTCCATAATGAGGTAAGCCGAATATTAAATTTTGTTGGATCGAGTCTATTCGTGCAAGTTTGGTGCTATTGACTGTCAGGTTGTATTCTCTGAAACCTTTTTGTACAGGTGGTCCAAAGTTGAGGAAGTGGTATGGAGCACCCGATTTGCTTCCCAAGGATGGGGGTGCCGAGGGCGAGGAGGATGAGTCTTCAGGTGTATAGAGAAAAAAATCCATAAATGTAATACCATCTTGTTGTCATTATCTCTTATTTGTTGGCATGTTTGGGGATGAGAATAGATATCGAGGAGCCTCGAGATGCCGTGCTAGTTACCAATGGCGAGAGTGAGATTGGACAGGTTTGATTTGTTCTTCAAGTTCATGTTTCCAATCAGTGCAGAAAATGCTATCCGGTCCTATCTTCAGTATTTCACTAGTCACTATACCCCAATTTCTTCTGTATTCTTGTGCTATGAGCTGAACAATATATATTCTATTCTTACTTACATGTGTGTCCAAAGCCAAACTATCAGTCTCTTAAGGCAATGTTTTGACACTTACACAAGATTTTCTCTACAATGTAAACTTTTATTCTACTAACGTAAAAGAGTTCTAAGAGTTCTTTCTGCAAATTCTTTTTGGGAAAATACTCTAGGATATTCAGATCATTTCCGAAAGACTAAATTGGTGTTCATATATCCTCAGATGTCGCCTCCATATTTTTCCTATTATTAAATTCCAGAGTTCTTTGTTGCTATTTCTGCCGTTTCTCAGTGAATATCGCAATGTGTAAATTGCGTATGTACAGCTTGATTAAATTTTCTCAATTCCTGAACTTTGATTTGCTTTTATTTTCAGATGGTGATATTGTCACTAATTCTGAAAAGGGCCAGAATAAAAGCATTAGTGAAGGACAAACGATCAACTGAAGAAGCTTTTGGAACTTATGTAGAGGTGACAATTTTGAATTCTCACCTAAAAAATTCTGGTTATTTATCGTATGCTATTTTTCATCAATTTTTCTCTGATAAATAGTGACTTGTCTTAACATTCCTTGTTTTGGTTTCCTTGTAGTGCATGGTTGGCAACATCGAAGATAAGTCCTTCACAAAGAAAACATTGAGGGGTGTTTGTGCTGTAATTTGTCCAACCGACGTACGTTTCCACTCAATGTTCATTGTTTATTCATTTATGAAACTTTTCTGGCATAATCCTACTATTTCCGTTCTATGCACAATTATTGATTGCTTGTCACATAAACGAGTTACTCAAGCTCATTGTTCGATGTTAGTACATCACTGTATTTTTTGTCTTCCCCACCTTTTGGCATTATTGAGACGTGCTCTTGTGTTTGGAGATTCCTGTGTGGCATGAGGTTTATCCATGTAGACGTATGAGAATCGAAATTTTGTAGAGTGTATCTGGTGGTACTTATGGATTGATTTCTTCAATGTTTATCTTTGTAATTTAGTTGTGTGTTTGATACTTATGTCAGAACTGTTTCAAGACTTCCTTTTCCTTGTGGCAAAAAGTTTTCTTCTGCATACAAAGGCTTGATTGCCTTGACCTTCTATTGCAAATTTTCAACAGGATGGCTTCTTTTCTGACCAGATTGACCTCAAAGGTGTCGAACACATTGTCCTGCTATCCCAGGTTTACTCCTCTCTTGTAACCTCGGGTTACCCGGTTCAGCCTAGTTTTTAGTCACTACCATAAAAGATCTTGATAAAATGCAGCTATCTGTTTACAGAAATAGCGGTGGGCTCCAAGCTATTATGAACAGCAAGCTAAGGAAGCTAGCCGAGCGAGACGAAGAGGTTGTTCTTGCATCTGGCATCCCATCGACGATAATCAGGAGTGCTTCTCTGGAGACCACTCCGGGTGGTGAGAAGGGGTTCAGTTTTACAGAGGTACCAGACAACCAGCACACAAAGCTACCTTATCTCTCCAATAATTAATGTTGTTTAATTTAGACCAGCAACTTTCAGCGAGTAAAGCTAAATCTGTACAATAAACCACACAGCCAGACAGGGCACTGACCCCATGTTCTTTGTCATGTAAGATTAATCCACTAGGTTCATTGGACGTATCATGTAATTTGCAATTTTCTTGCAAAAAGAAAGTAATTTGCACATAACATAGACATTGTAAATATAGATAATTATATTTCTTTTGTTTTTTTGAGGCAAGAGTATCTTTTCATATGGTCCATGAAATACGCAGGGTATAGCAGCCAAGGGGAAAATAAGCAGAGAGGATGCTGCTACAATTTGTGTGGAGGCCCTGGATGCCATTCCGCAGACAACACTCATATTCGAGGTAATTAGCTCAAGAAAGGCTCATGTATGAGCTTGAACATTATTCATTTCCAATACGCTGCTATATATGATGAAAGTAGTGTTCAATGAACCCAGTGCCTGATCTAGAATTCTACGAATGGGGGTGCCAAATTTCACAAGCACAATCCAAATGTCATGGACGATGCCACAAATCACACCCACGCTTTAAAATGTGTCAAAAAAATACATCGATAAATGGTATCATAGCTTAATAATTTCAACTAATATGTTTGAAATAGGCTTTGGGCAATTCCTCAGATTGGTTGAGGTATAAATTATACATGTCTGAACCTGTTCACTCTTCTGCGGTGCATGAGCAAAGGGTTTACGCCCAGCTTCTTATCTTCCGTGTTACTTCAGGTGGCAAATGGCGATGAAAACGTTACAGACTGGAAAACATGGTTTGCTGAACGGATGGCAAAGGGCTAAAGCAAAGACACATGATTGGAACACACGTTTATCTTCTTTGTTGATGTATAGAATATATGAATATAGGAGAAGGATCGAAAAGGAAAGAGATTCAACATTTCCGCATCAGAGTCACTGCCCCCCATGACAATCTTATCACAGATCTGAACAACATGTGTGGATTTCCATCCACTAGTCTTCTGGGAAGTCTTGCATCAGTTCTAAAGCTGACGTGCAGTGATCCAATTATTTACAGGTTCATGAACACAAGCAACATCGATATTTCTTTCTTACATTTTTTTATGTTTTTCTAATCTACATTTGCAACATACACGGCGCAACAACTGCTAAACTCATTCTTTTGCCATGGCAATTAACTGTAAATATCATCGTACTCTACTTGTCAAAAGGGTGTGAATGCTAAGCTTGTTAATATTGTCATGCAAGCAGGGCGTGGAGCCCTTTTTGGTAAAAATATTGGCATGCTATTTCTGCTGAATTGCCCGGTTGTCGTCTAATTGACAGGGTAACTCTTGTTTTCCTAAAGAGAAACGATATTGAAAGAGCCTTGTACAATCGTGCACCTAAATCACAAGTTGACAAACATATGGGAATTTTCCTATCAGCGTGATGTTGAGGAGGTTTTGCCTACATGCGGGGTATGACCGTTAGTTTGGTAGCTATCCATCGGGATTCGGGGATCCGTTACATTAGGCAATCTCATGATTTAAATGGAAAATATCTCCCTACAACCATAAGACCCATGATCCTAACTCGTATCCCCTTGAGTCCCCACCTGGGTGTAGCCGGGAACGGGACCTGGAGATGTCATTGAGTGGTCTTGAAAAAAGTCATGCACAATCTAAAGGGAACTATGGGTCGAATTGGATCTCCGATGCTTATGAGATAAAGGCCATGTGGAATTTTTTCCACACTTGGAAGTGGGGCTATTTCATGAAAATCTTGTAAGCAGACCATTTCTTTTCGGAAGGTAAACAAACCATCTTAGTGAGGTCAAGAGTGGAAGCTGAACTCACAACATTGGATAGAACCACCATTGAAGCAGAATAACATCATGAGTTTTTTATGGACTTGCGGGTGGTTGAGAAACCAATTTTGCCTATCCTCATGACTATCAAAATGTAATTGTCAAATTGAATAGTTCTATGGGTAATATGAACTCCTTGATGCATTTAAAGAGAAGACTGAAATATGCTAGGAAATCGAGAGCTCTAGAGTGGTATCACAAACTGCAAAGAGTCTGTTAGATCCCTTCACAAAAAGGCCATCACAAAATTTGATAGGAAATACACTCAGGGAGACGGGAATGAGTCTACTTGCTTACATTGGGACCCCAAGTGCAATGATTTGTACCTACCAGGGAAGCGAGCTTTGTATAGATTCATGAGAGAGAAGATGCTATATAGATAGTGTGACAAACCCGTAGTCAAGGATATGGACTACTCACAGCTTAGAGCACTCCACTTGTTCGGCCACCCAGCGCACCCGGCGATTGTGGTTTTGCCCAAGCGTATGCGCTTTTTTGGCTAGGACATAAAATATATCACTAGTACATCTATAGCTAGGACATGGAGTATATCACTAGTACTTACGCGGTGGCTTTGAATCTGGGTTAAACAACCATCTTTCTGTTTCTCCGATGAGATAACTTCAGGCTCCCATCCCCTCTCGATTGTTGTCCATACTCATCGACTGATTGTAAGATTTTTTCTGAAAGGAGGCAAAAGACTTGCCTCATTCATTAATTAAAAGGGGAAAGGAGTTTAATGTTTGTGTTACAACACCACTACAAAAGGCCTACTCTCGCGGCATCATAGATCCCAATTTCTTTGCACCCGCGGTGACCCAAGTTTGAGCCTCAATCTTGATGCTAGCTAGTAGAACCGTCGGTGGGGCACACTTGAGTTGGAAGATGCGGGCGTTCTTTTCATTCCAGATTGTCCAAGAGGTGAGCATAGAGAGGGTAGCCATGGCCTTCCTATTCGGTATGGTAGAGTCGGAGAACCCGATCCACCACTCTTTGGTTGACCGTGCCAAGTGCCAAGTGGAAGTCTTGATGCTTTCGAGCTAGAGCCAATCTTTTATCATTTCCCAAAGTCTAGTAGTGTACCGGCATCTGAAGAGGAGGTGGTCGATGGACTCTTGCACGCGCTTGCAAAGAGGACAAAGCCCACAATCGGGTTACCCCCGGTTGGCCAACCGGTCAGCAGTCATACCCTATTTTGCATGGCCAACCACGTGAAAAATTTGACCTTGGGCGGGGCCAGGCCTTCCACACTGCAAGCTCCATGGGTGAGCGGATGATGCCAAAAAACTGGGCCAAGTAGGCGGACTTGGCACTGTAAATCCCGCTCTCTGTGTGTTTCCACACAATGTCGTCTTCGGCGTGCACCTCAAGAGGGAAGTCGTGGATGGTGGACCAGAGCTCAATAAATTGTCGAAGATGTTCGAAGGTGAAGTTGGGAGTGACCTTGATCTTGCGAACCCAATCATCATCTTGGAGGGCTTCCCGAAGTTTCCATGTCTTCCGAGAGGAAGCGGCATAGATAAGCGGTACGATGTCTCTTGGCTTGCGGTCCCGCACACAAGGTGAGTCCCAGAAGGGTGTGCGCGCACCGTTGCAAACGGTTATGGTCGTTGAAGCATAGAAAAGATTTTTGTCCATCTCGTCGCATGGGTTGCCGGTCCCAACCCATAGCTTGGTGGGTTCCTTCCATTCGGACCAAAGCCAACGCAAGCAAAGTGCCCTTTGCAAATTTCTCCATGTTTAGCACCCCAAGACCTCCATATTCGACCGCTCGACATACAGATTCCCAATTAACTTTGCACTTCGCGCCGGTAGTCTTATCTGTTCCCGCCCAAAGGAAAGCTCTCTCAAGCTTGTTGACATAGTGGAGGATGCTTGGTGGAACGACCAATGGGGTGATGAAGTAGATGGCTTGTGAGGATAGCACCGACTTGACAAGGGCAGCCCGACTAATGGTTGTGATATTTTTCCCATCCCATGTAACAAGTTTGGAAGCGGCCTTGTCCATGAGGAATTGGAAATCCCGAACTTTTAGTTGCCAGACCGAGAGAGGTAGCCCTAGATATTTTATTGGGAATGAAGCCCGGGCAGCAGGAAAGTTCTGGAGGATGGTGTCGAGCTGTAGGTGCCTGCACCGAATCGGGACCACCGAGCTCTTCTAGAAGTTAGTGCATAGTCCCGTGACATCACCAAACGCATCGAGCAACACAGAGAGGTTGTCAATATATTTCTTGATGGGTGCAATGAAAACGGCCGCGTCATCGGCGTACAGGGATGTTCTCATGACGGGCCCACGACCCCGGATTTTGTGAAGCAAACCCTTCCTAGTAGCCAGCTCGAGGATCTTTTGAAGGGGATCAATAGCAATGACAAATAGCAGGGGCGAAAGAGGATCCCCTTGCCGGAAGCCGCTTCCATGGGCAATGGGGCTGCCGGGGATGCCGTTGAGGAGAACCCGCGAGGAGGAGGTGCATAAGAGGGCGGTGATCCAATTCCGAAAGGTGCTCGGGAACCCCCTCTGCTGGAGGATGTCAGTGATATACTCTCATCTCACAGAGTCGAAAGCCTTTCTTATATCAAGCTTGAAAAGGAGGGACGGAGTTTTGCTCTTGTGAAGGCGACGCGCGAGATTTTTCACATACATGAAATTGTCATGGATACTCCTAGTCTTGATGGAAGCACTCTGCGCGTTGGAGACAAGCTTGTTCACGTGAGGGGCTAGCCGAATTGCTAAAACTTTTGCCACAATCTTCGCAATCGCGTGGATGAGGCTAATAGACCGGAAGTCGATGATCCCCTCAGCACCCTCCTTAGGAATTAGAACAATGTTTGCAGAGTTGAGCCAGTGGAGGTTTGCCGTGTGCAGGTTGCCGAAAAGAGAGACTACCCTCATGATGTCATTCTTGATAATGTCCCAACAACTCTTGAAGAACAAACCGGTGAAACCGTCTGGCCCGAGGGCTTTGTCGGTTGGCATTTGCTTAATGGCCTCATGCACCTCCTCCGCGGTGATGGGGTCCGCGAGGGAGTCCAAGTTGTGTACCTCTAAGCCGAGCTCTTCTCAATTGAAGTCGCGCGCCCGCGGGCGCCCCTTTCCCATGGCCTCGGTGAAGTGCTTGTGGACAACCTTCTCTTTGACATCATGGTCGGTGATCCATCCTTGATTATGCTTAAGATTGATGTTCACCAATCGTCAACATTTGTGAAAATAAAAATAATCATAAATTTCCATGAACATTTAAACTACTTTTTAATGTTGGTGCCGTGGTTTATAGAGGCAGTCTTTTACCGTGTATGATGGCACCACGCGAAGAATCATACACCACTTTTCCTCGACGGGAAGCGCATGTTTGCGGCTTCGTCAGCTGAACTGCTGAAGGAAGGCATGTTTAGTTCATATAAATCTGCCAGAAGGTGCTGGTATTCATTGTAACACAGCCATGTAATTAGGGCTAGTTTCTCAACTGAAAAAAAACAGTTTGCCTTGATGAAGTGATGGCAGCATTTTAAACAAGTAACCTGTAAGTCAAATTAAAATAAAATCGGTTTTGTGGTGTAGTTGGTTATCACGTCAGTCTAACACACTGAAGGTCTCCGGTTCAAACCCGGGCGAAGCCATTTATGGGTTTTTTTTTGTGCCTTTTTTCCACAGACTGGGCTCGTACTTTGCGGTGGTATTCAGACGAGAGACTGTTAAAATATGCATCCACGAATACCAAACTCATCCAATCAAATGCTCCATATGCTGCTGGACAGTCGACGAGAGGCACAAACCCAATGACCGGCGCTAAGATGATGTTCGTCTTCCCCGATTCTACGGTGAATAATATTACGACTACTAGTATATTACACTAAGCAGAGTAATCAGTTTAGACATCTCAATGGACTCGAGTTGCGAATTATAAGAGTTCACAGTGAAGAAAGACAGCGGCGAGCTTTAATTCCTGAATGCTCATGCATCGACAGCCCAAAGTTCCTCGCCTCGCCGCCTCTGGAAACTCAATGGTTGGCTGGCACATCCATCGGTGGCCCAAAAGCTCCTCGCCAACTCTTGAAACCGAATCCTTTATAAGTATATGTAAGAAAAAAGATGCGTTAGAAGGGGAATCGTGCGAAGAATACCTGCAAAAAAAAAGGAATCGTGCGAAGAAAGAAGTTTGCTCTGTTACTTGACAAGGAGGCTTGCACATGAACCCGAATTATAGCGAATGGGAGGCATAGTTCGCCATCATGCACCTAGCATTACTATTTCACTTATTATAATGCACCTAGTATGACTATTTCACTTATTATAATATATGCTAACGTGAAGTCCACCCATGTTTCATAGCAGCACCGTACCAAAGGCCACCCATGTTTGCTCATATCATCGGAGTTGGACGCTTTGATTTGCATGGGAGTTAATTAATTGACATGCCTCACTGTATAATACTATCCAACAAAATAGAATAATGATTGTGTTTTGTAACCTCATTGTATGAAGGCTTCCTATACAACTAAACTGTATTATAACCAAGATGAGAGTCACAAGTTAACTTACACTTTCTCCAACTATCCCTTGGTCCTTTGGATAGTAATTCAATGCCAAATGTACTCAAAAAGTTCAGAACTTTGCAAACTCTGCCATCAACCTCTTCACATTTGACTTTGATAATCTTTAGGTATCCTGAAATAGCCGCTGGTTTCTCCATCAAACGAGCATTTTCTTCCACTTCCACTGAACATGTGCGTTTTTCTTGCTGTAGCAGACAAAAATATTTCACCAACGTCCATCAATCATGCGTGAAAAGTAAACTTAACGCTGCATCAACTCTGCTACTGTCCATTTATAAAACATATACCTTACGCAATTGAAGTGTCAGATTCTCAAGAACCGGCGAATGTTCAAGCATACATACTAGTGCACAGAGGTCAGGTTGCACACACCACTCGTTCAGCAACAATGTCTTTAACTTACTAAATGTAGGGCACCATCTCAAATCCCTTTTGAAAATAAACTGAACAAAGTGCAAAACAGTTACAGTTAAGGATCTAGTTTTAAAGTCCACAATGAACTAGTACTGAAAGTGTGTTGGACCTTTGGATAAATATTAAAAATTTATACTTAGAGGAAGTATACAAGCAATTTCAGTATGTCATAATTAGCAACTCTCTCTACATTTACAAAGAAATATTAACATATCATCTGGAAATTCAAATCATGAACATGCGGACTTAATGGATATATATATTCTCAATATCACAAGACTATCTCAACTAGAATTGGGTCAGATCTCAAAGTGCAGTCGCATAAACATATATAGAATTTCTAACATGTACACAATGAAGCATAAAAGCTCATCCGGTGGCAATACATGTAGCTACACTATTTTCGTCATTAACTGATATGCAAAGATGGATAGAGATCACGATAGAGACTACTGTAGAGATCAGAACACTCATGCATTAAAATCAAGATGGAAATATGGGTAAATTTACCATTCCCGGATGAGCTATCAACTCCAAGTTTTTAGCACGAGACAGACCTCCAAGAAGTACGCAACGACCCTTGAGGCCATCATTACCACAGCAATCCAGACAAGTACCACAACACTCCCCAGCAAAAAAACCTTTATGACAGTAATCCACTGACCAGATTTCAGAACTGACAACTGCGGTTTCTAATGACAACATGCTTTCGAGAAATGGGGTTCTACCTCCACATGATTTGAGTTGCAGCAAAACAAGATTTGGAACAGAAATATTAATCCGGACATCATCCTTGAAAAAACAATCCTTGATGCTCAGATGCTTTACAGACTGGGACAGGATGCTACTAGCATCTAAGTCACAGTCTTTTATCTTTAGATCCTCCAGTGTTGAACAGCTTGAAAAATTTAGGAAGTTGCTCTTCAACCTCGCTTCAGAAATCTCTAATCTTCTTAAATACCGGGAGACCAGAGGAGGGCCATCCAAATAGCGGGGCACGTACACTGGCAAAGGGAACTTGACAGTGAGGACCTGAGTTTGGCATGACAAAACATGATGGATCCATGTTGATATCCAAGTAAGGTCGTCTTCAAAATGATGATCATACTTGATCTCGACCTCATCCTGCCGCCTGCTCCGAGGCCATTCATGTGTCCTCCTCCTCCTGCTCCGCCTGCATTCAGGCCGCATGCTCCGCCTGCATCCTTGTCGCATGTGCCGCTGCTGCCGTAGCCACCCTCACCGCCTCGTACTCCCTAGCGGTCGTTGATCTCCTTCTTATTCTCCGCAAGCCCAAACTAGATGCGGCGAGTGACAGACGTCCACCGTCGGCATCTGCATGGGCGGAAAGCTCTTCGGAATGCCCCAACCGGCCGTCGGATCCTCCTCTGTCCAACCTAGGCTGACGACACGATCCTTGTCGATAGAGCTTTGTGAAGTAATCTCCAAGCAAAAGTTTGAACCCTAAGATCCATTTGATTCTGCTTCCAGACCTGCTAAAGAAGATCTTTAACAAGAGAATTGACTTGCCTGGTTTGATGGCTTGATTGAGTTTGAACTTTGAAGTCCATGGAGATAGAGCTTATAAGCACTTTTTGTATTGCATTTACCATTTGGAGTGAGGTCCCAACAAACTAAGTTTGCACAATCTTAAAAAATTATGTTAGTTTTAAGGATAGTTGTGATTGTTGGTTCTAACTAACAAGCTCATTATTCCAAGCTTTGTGTCCTGGGATCCAAAGGTCTTTAACCCGAACAGGATAAATAAAATTGGTAGACCGAATAATTAGATGGTTGTGCATATTGGTCCAGGCTGGGCACCGGGGGGTGCTCCAAATTGAAAGATTGACTTGTGTGATATGATGGAAAGAATGAGCCTTAAGCTTAGGGAGCAACTTTAGGATGGATTCCCAAAAGGAAGACTTCGAAACATTTAAACTAGCAATCCAAAAAGAAGAGTCCCAGAAATATTTAGATTTAAGAACAAGGTGTAGTTAAGAATTGGGAGAATATAAAATTCTCCAGGCCGAAGCCAAAATGAGACCTTAATTGATGGCTAGAATATTTCTAATACCCAACCCTCCCTCTTTCATTGGAGTGCAAATATATTTCCAATCCTTAAGACAAAGGCTTCTAGAAGATCTTTCCTCGCTGATTCCTGTCCACCACAATTTTCTAATGATAGTAGTGAGCTTAGCAAGTAAACTTCTTAGTGGACATGATATTGGACATATAATAACACATGGATAGCATAGAAGACAAATCTAATAAGCTCCAATTTAGCTGCATGAGAGAGCATGTTAGCTTTATATCCTAGAAGCTTGGCCATGAATTTATCAAGCACAAAGTTGTAGGAAACTGTTGTGTTCTTAGCAAGGAGAATGAGAGGATGACCAAGATGTGTAAAATTTGCATCCATGGAAGGAAGGGGAAAATAGTTTTAATGTTTTGAAATGGTAGCCTAATCAACATGAGTACTAAAGAAGAATAACATGAGTACTAAAGAGAATGCCAGACTTGGCCCAATTTGGAATCTAAATTGATGAAGCACAAAAGTGTTGAAGAATGTGAGCCATAGCTGGAGCCTCGTGCATACTTGCTTTTCCATGCATAAGGAGATCATCTTAAAAAAAGCAAAGAATGGACTGAAGGACGATTTGGTCCAAGAATAATGCCCTCAAGATTGTTAGTAGCTATATCATCACTGCGAGCAAGAGAGAGCTCATTAACAGCCAACACAAAAAAGATAGGAAGAGAGGACAACCTTGTCTAATACCTCTGGCTTTTGAATTTTTGAGAAGGTTGACCATTAATTATGACAGAGAAAACCGGAGAGAAGATGAATGCATATATTAAATTGATAAAATGACCATGCAACCCTTTACATGAGAGAGCAGAGATGATGAAATTTCATTCAGTGCGATCAAAATCTCCAGCGTGAATTATTGGAACAAAAGGAATCCAAATCAAAAATAAAATAGAATTGGTTTCGTGGTGCAGTTGGTTATCACGTCAGTCTAACACACTGAAGGTCTCTGGTTCGAACACAGCCGAAGCCAATGTTCTCCTTTATTTGCCCCCGACTGGGTATTTTTTTCAGCAGGTAGTAACACATGTATTTATATAGGATGATATGTGTTTTTCCTGCTGAATCCACATCCATTATTCTACTTCCACTCCTTCAAACTATTTTCTTGTGCTTTGGTCAGTACAGCAATTCTAGCGGCTGTTCTAAATATTCATGCATCCACATCTTCATAGAGTATTGATTAAAATGATTCTAACATCTATATGTCCTCCATTTCTAAGAACTTCATCCTCTATATCCTCTCCCATATATTTTTCCATATTTTAATATACCATATAACACTATTTCAGCTATCATCTGCAATGGGTATTGTTTCAACAACTATAGTTTCAATGGTTGTAATTCTTTTTTCCTTTCCTTTTTGAGAGTCAATGGTTGTAGTTTTATTTATTATATTTTCCAACGGCAATGATTCCATGGTTGTAGGGGGGTGAGCAAAATTTAGCTAATAGCTACTTCCTCCGTTCACATATATTAGATGTTTTGAATATTTCAATATAAACTACATACAGACTAAAATGGGTGAACAAGCACACTAAAAACGAGTCTATATACATCTGATTGGTAAAAAAAAGTTAGAACATCTTATATTTATGAACAGAGGGAATATCTTGTTATGATCCATTCTTATCTTCTCTCGCATTTTGTTAGCAAAAAATGGCCTCCCACCCATCTCCCGATACGAGTGACACAATGGGCACCACATGAGGACATCGTCCGCCGCCCGACAACACATGGAGGGACACGACATAAGGCCATCAAACGAATGTGGGAAAAATAGACCACCGCCCTTCCACCACTACTGGTGGCCTGCAAGTGCAACACACCACCTATGCCATCAACCAACTCAAGCATGTCTGTAACCAGTGACAGAGCTTGGGCCAAAATTATGATGGTGGGAAGGGGGTTGCAAATGGGTTGGGGGCAAGAATTGTGACTTGGGCTGATTTTTTTCTACACCAATAGGCCTAATACTAAGGGCTATTCTGATTTTTTTCTCATGGTCTAGGGGGTGGTGGCCCAGGATGACCCCCATAAAGCTCCGCCACTGTCCATAACCCTCGCTCCACCGAAAATGAGGCCTCAAGGATGACCATGACACTAGAGTGTCATCGTCGACCCGCCAATGCTGCCGAGGTTTTCACCTAAGAAAGGGGAGGAGGGAAGAGAATTTCAACATGGCCAAACGAAGGGAAAAGAACGTAAGAGCATCGTCGTAGTCAAGGTCAGCGCGAAGTCAACCAGAGGTTCCCCTCGCTCCGCATCTACGTTGTCGAAGTGTTCCAAAATCCTTAGCTCGGAGAATACTGGATTCAGATCAATGAGTGAGGGCAACTAAAAAGAAGGGGCACCAAAATCCAAATCTGGCGCGACAACCAGAGCCGCTCGTCGAACGAGTAGCGCGGCCACGTGACCAGTATGGAAGGCCAACACCTGCCGACGTTGTCATTGCACCCAAGTCACCCTGGCTTTGATGCTCCATGCGGTGGAGTAGGGCAATGAGGCATTGCCACACCTTCGCTACAAGACGTGTGATGCACCGGTGGGCTCCTCAGGTGGTGGCACGAAGAAGAGATTGGGAAAGGGAGGGACGTACATTACTAGGAAAAACGTTATACACAGAATCTTAGCAGTAGCGCGGTTTAAAAACAGACGCTACTGCTAACTAGCAGTAGCGAGCTTAAAGGAACCGCGCTACTAATAATTAGATAGCAGTAGCGCTCTAGGTGAAACAAGCGCTACTCTTATAATTGCCATGGATTTGCCCCCAGGCTAGATATAGTAGTAGCGCCCTTCCCTGGACGCGCTGCTGCTAAAGTACTTAGTAGCAACGTGTTTCTGCAAAACTCACTGCTGCTAAGTGTTGCACCTAATTAAATTTAGTCCCATACTGCTAAGCGAACAAGGTGTTTACCACCTTAAATATGTTGACTATTTAGATTCTACACAAAAAGATCAATGATGACCAACGTATATTTTTAAATGTGCTTAAACTTAGCAGTAGCGTTTTTCTTGAAAACGCGCCATAGCTACTTTAGCTATAGCGTGTTTCCTGAAGTGCGCTACTACTAGTTCGGCTTAACCATCCGCCCGCTCAAAAATTCGCTAAGTCCTCCCCCCTGTTCCCCTACTCCTCTGTCGCCGCCGCCCGAGCCCGAGCCTGCCCTCACCGCCGCCGCCCGAGGCCGCCGTCAACCTCACCGCCGCCGCTCTTGTAACGCCCCAAGACCGATGTGCCAGGTGTCGTCCAATTATTCGCTGTTGTTGCCTTGTCATTGCTTGCGTGTCATGCATTGCATATCATGTCATCATGTGCATTTCATTTGCATACATGTTCGTCTCATACATCCGAGCATTTTTCCCGTTGTCCGTTTTGCAATCCGGCGCTCCGTTCTCCTCCGGTGGTCATTTCTACCTTCTTCTCGTGTGTGGGGATTAAACATTTCCGGTTTGGACCGAGACTTGCCAAGCGGCCTTAGTTTACTACCGGTAGACCGCTTGTCAAGTTTCATACCATTTGGACTTCGTTTGATACTCCAACGGTTAACCGAGGGACCGAAAAGGCCTCGTGTGTGTTGCAGCCCAACACCCTTCCAAAGTGGCCCAAAACCCACCTAAACTGCACCTCATTTGGACTCTCCTAGCTCCCTCTACCTATAAATATGTGTCTCCCTCCAAAAATCTCGCAGTCCAAACCCTAAAAACTCCTCCCCGCGCCGCCGGACACTCCTCCCCGCGCTGGCCGGACATGTCCACCCCGCCGCCACATCACCCCGACGAATCAGGGGCAGCCACATCAGCCGCGCCACCGCTCCGGGCCAACAGCAGCGCGACACGTCGCCATCTTCCTCCTCCCACCGCGTCGGCCACCCGGGGCCCAGATCCGGCCCGCCCCGGGGCCGAACCGGGCTGCGTAGGGCCCGTCCCGCCACGCGCCTTGCCTCGCCGGCCGGCCCGAGCTGCGTGCCGCTCCGCCGCCCTTCTCGCTCGCCGCGCGCC
The DNA here is from genome assembly GCF_018294505.1 of Triticum aestivum. NCBI lineage: Eukaryota > Viridiplantae > Streptophyta > Magnoliopsida > Poales > Poaceae > Triticum > Triticum aestivum. Next base: position 25,322,365 of record NC_057809.1, read on the forward strand.
GCCCGCCGCCATGTCGTCCGCGGTCGCCGGACCCGCTCGCTGCGCCGCCGCGCCTCTCCTTCGTCCCCGCCGCCTCGGGTGCTTCGCGCCGCCACCGACCCTCGTCGGAACGCCGCCGCAGTGCCGCGCCGGACCTGGCTCCGGTCACCGCCGACCCTTGCCGGAGTCGCCGCCCGCCTCGCCGGAGAAACCCCTCCTCGCCGGATCCGGAGAGGATGGACAAGATCCACCACTCTCCGATCCAAACGCCCCGTCCAGATCCGGATCTCCACGTCCCGGATATCTCCGTCCCGCGTTGACTTTCGTGGAGGTATAATTTCACTAAGTCCCCGAAATTCCCAGATCCATATGCCCATGTTCATCGTGTCGTAACTCCGCATCCGTAGCTCTATTTTGGGCATATAGCATATCAAAATGTTCGTCTCAGAGAGTACATCATTTCATCTCATTGCATCATTTTTATTTGAGTTCAACTTGATGCCCAAAATGCTGTTGGAAGAGTGCTAGTTGAGATAATTGTCAGATCTGCTGCTCCATTTAGATATTTGTCATTTTTGCCATGATTGTTGTGTGCATGATATACCCTTGAGCTCTACATGTGTTTTGTTATATGTTTTGCCATCTATCCAGAGGTGCAACCCATGTATTTTTGTGATGTGTGTGGTGACTAGCACAAGCTTGCAAAGTGGTGCACTTGTTAATGCTGATTTCAGGGACTTAGCATTTCCACTAAGTCCTTGGTCTATTTATCTTATTATGACATATGTTCATGTTGTTTTCTAGTGATCCGTGCCTCTTTTGAGGATGATCAGTAAAGATGTTTTGTTAATCTTGTAGTGCTCTACCCATCCATGTCTTTGTTTGCAATTATGGAGCACCCTAGCTTGAGTCAATCGAGCTTTACTTTTGCTATTTCGTGAATTTGGGCAGATTGTCTACTTGTTAGCGATTTTGCCGAGGATGTTGTAGTTGATCCGTGCATGTTGTGCTATTGTTCTTGCCATGTCTAGCTTGTATTTTGTGTACTCTTGATGGGTGTATGCTTAGATTGTCATGATTTTCTCTGTAGTGAGTGCATCGAGCTCGTAAATATGCCTACTTGATATCTGTTTCAGCATGCTCCAGTTTTTCTCTTAAGTCTGTGATCTGATTATGTTTTTGCCATGTTCACATGCTTGCAATTGTATTTTCTGATCCCTTTTGGCTCAAGGTCACTAAGGGACTTTTGTTAAGCTCTTTGAGTAGCTCCATGTCATGCTTTACTTTGCCATGTTCAGGTCCTGTAGCATGTAGTTTTATTGCTCCAAAGAGTGCTATCTGATCTGAAATTCCAGACAAGTGTTAATTTCACTAAGTCTGAGATCTGTTCACCGTTTGCACTTTTGCCATGCTTGTTTGAACCTGTTAATGGATGAATTGGCCGTAGCTCAGTGTTCATCTTTTGTTAAGCATCATGAATGGATCCCTGCCATGTTTGAGTGCTGTAGCATGTCCATCTTATTGCATTTAGATGGCTACTTGCTGTATATCGCAGACCGGTGCCATATTTGAATTGCTTGCCATTTCCAAACCGTAACTCCGATTCCGGCGATCTTTATATCGTTTTCAAGCGATTTCATCTCATCTTTCTAGTGGCACACTTGGATTTCCAAGTTGAGGCCAGGTTCATTCATTCCTTTGCAAATCATGCATATGCATCGCATACCGCATCCCGCGTATCATACCATGTTCATGTGTTGGTTGTTTACTATGTTGTGTGTTTCTTTTCCGGTGTTGCTTCTTCGGGTTGGTTCCGTTAACGTCGTGTTGTGAGGATTCGTTCGACTACGTCCGTTTGTCTTCTTCATGGACTCGTTCTTCTTCCTTGCGGGATTTCAGGCAAGATGGCCATACCCTCAAAATCACTTCTATCTTTGCTTTGCTAGATGCTCGCTCTTTTGCTATGCCTATGCTGCGATACCTACCACTTGCTTATCATGCCCCCCATATTGTTGAACCAAACCTCTAACCCACCTTGTCCTAGCAAACCGTTGTTTGACTATGTTACCGCTTTGCTCAACCCCTCTTATAGCGTTGTTAGTTGCAGGTGAAGATTGAAGTTTGTTCCTTGTTGGAACATGGAGATGTTGTTCCTTATTGGAACATGTTTACTTGTTGGGATATCACATTATATCTTATTTAATTAATGCATCTATATACTTGGTAAAGGGTGGAAGGCTCGGCCTTATGCCTGGTGTTTTGTTCCACTCTTGCCGCCCTAGTTTCCGTCATATCGGTGTTATGTTTCCGGATTTTGCGTTCCTTACGCGGTTGGGTTATAATGGGAACCCCTTGACAGTTCGCTTTGAATAAAACTCCTCCAGCAAGGCCCAACCTTGGTTTTACCTTTCGCCACCTAGCCTTTTTTCCTTGGAAGTCGCGCATCCCGAGGGTCATCTTATTTTAACCCCCCGGGCCAGTGCTTGTCTAAGTGTTGGTCCAACCCAGAGCACCGTGCGGGGCCATCCCTTGGCAACTTGGGTTACGTTGGCTTCCGTACGCTTAGCTTATCCGGTGTGCCCTGAGAACGAGATATGTGCAGCTCCTATCGGGATGTCGGCGCATCGGGTGGTCTTGCTGGACTTGTTTTACCATTGTCGAGGATGTCTTGTAGAACCGGGATACCGAGTCTGATTGAAATGTCTCGGGAGGAGGTCTATTCCTTCGTTGACCGTGAGAGCTTGTCATGGGCTAAGTTGGGACACCCCTGCAGGGATTTGAACTTTCAAAAGCCGTGCCCGCGGTTATGGGCAGATGGGAATTTGTTAATGTCCGGTTGCAGATAACTTGAACCATAACTTAATTAAAATGAGTCAACCGCGTGTGTAACCATGATGGTCTCTTTCCGGCGGAGTCCGGGAAGTGAACACGGTGTTGGAGTCATGCTGGACGTAGGTTGTTTTAGGATCACTTCTTGATCATACTTTTATCGACCGTGCTTTGCTTTCTCTTCTCGCTCTCATTTGCGTATGTTAGCGACCATATATGCTAGTCGCTTGCTGCAGCTCCACCTCATACCTTTACCTTACCCATAAGCTTAAATAGTCTTGATCGCGAGGGTGCGAGATTGCTGAGTCTCTGTGGCTCACAGATACTTCCAAAACTAGTTTGCAGGTGCCGATGAGTCCGTGCAGATGACGCAACCCAGCTCAGGAGGAGCTCGATGAAGATCTTGTCCTTTGTGTTGTTTTGTTCTAGTTGATCAGTAGTGGAGCCCAGTTGGGGTCGATCGGGGACCTTTGTCGCATTTGGGGTTCTTCTTTTATTTTGGTTCCGTAGTCGGGCCTTGATTGTATTTGGTTGATGTAATGCTTTATTCATGTATTTGTGTGAAGTGGCGATTGTAAGCCAACTATGTATCTCTTTCCCTAATGTATTACATGGGTTGTGTGAAGATTACCTCTCTTGCGATATTGCTTTTAATGCGGTTATGCCTCTAAGTCGTGTTTCGACACGTGGGAGATATAGCCGCAGCTCTCGACCTCACCGTTGTCGCCGCCTCCCCCACCCCCTCCGTTCTCGACCTCACCGCCGCTCTCGACCTCACCGTCGCCGCCGCCTCCCCCAACCACGCCGCCGCCTCCCGATCCCGAGCCCGCCCTCGCCGCCCCTACCTCTCCGTCGCCGAGCACCTCCCCAACACCGTCTCTCCCCTCTCTGTAAGCCCCCCACCCCTCCCCCACTCTCGTTCTCTCTACTTAGTTAGTACTAGATGTTTTTTAGTAGTAGTAGATGTTAATTTAGGGTTCATAGATAATGATTTTTAGCAGTACTAGATGTTAATTAGTAGTAGTGACGGTACTAGTTAACTATTGTATAATGTAGTTTATTTTTATTGTTTTTAGTAAGTGTTTAAAATAATTAGCAAGTAAATTAATAAACTAGTTGAACTACTTTAGTTGTAGTTGAACTAGTTTAGTAAGTAAATTAATAAACTAGTTGAACTAGTTGAATTAATAGAACTTATGTATTTTTAGTAAGATAATTAATATAACTAGTTGAACTACTATATTTTTAGAAAGAACTAGTTTTTTTTCTATTTATAGTAAGTTTATATTTAGTAAGAACTACTTGAATTAATAAAACTAGTTGAACATGTCATATTTGTTGTTATTTTTAGTTTAAGCAATTATTCAGGATGTATTAGTGATAACTTATACGGTTTTTGCTTTTGCAGAAATCAAGGAGCCCCTCCATCATCCCCGCCGTCGTTCCCGTCACCGACCCCCTCCGACATCGAGGTGAGACCAGCCAAATATCCATGTATATCTTGTGTTGCTCAAATAGGATATGTGGTTGCCCAAGTGGCCGTTCATGTTCAGTTTACACCTCCGAGTGGCCTATGTTTTGCCGGAGTGTTGATTAATTTCCGTTCCGGTAAATTTCAGGCGCTCGATATGTCCTTTTTTAGCAAAGGTCATGCCGGATTTTTCCGTGAATTCTGGCATGACTTGTGTTAGAATATGTAGGAAATATCGAGTGGCCTGGATTTTCTTAAAAAATAATGATCTAATTTAGGTTTTTTAGTACATATATTTAATTGTACAAGTTTAATCTTTGAATTATGAACGTAGGAAATGTCGTACTCGGACGACGACAGTCTTCCGGGGGAGTGCAGCTGGTGCCACAACGATCGAGGTATGTGCGACAGGTTCGTTGAGCTGGACGAAGATCGGCGCTTCAGCATTAAACTCGAGGAGACCTTCGATGTTGAAACGGTACGCAACAACGATAAGTGTTTTTTTTGTAATTAAGCATGACTTCAACTATTTCAACGTCTAATTTTCATCTTTTACAATTCGACTAGCTTATCCCATGCCATGCAAGACGCTATATCTTGGAGAGGATGGGTTTTGAAGACCATGCAAATTTTCAAACAAAGAAAATACACCTAAGGACCCATCATGATATCGTTTTTAAAGTAAATCTGTACAATTCTCATAGTGTAACCCATTTTAATTGCCAAAATTGGGAAGCACTTTGCAAAATGTATGGTTTTTATGAGGGTAAGATTGTCACCATGGATCTTGGTGATCCTGACATCGAGCAAGACAATATGGACATTTGGGTCCTTGTTGATACGCTTCTGATTCTACCGCAATGTGAGTTTCTCAAACATAGTCATTAACTAATTTATATTGTTTATTTCAAAATAATTAACATCTTATTTCCATTGACAGCTTATTTTGAATCTTCAAAGAATGTGCAGAAGATGGTAGACAAAACCCACTACACTGATGGCTCCGAATTAACTTATAAGAAGAAAAGTCATCTGATTGCTTAGTGTACTTATCTTGAGAATTACAATACCTATTACCGAACTCCTCCAAACTACGATGAATACGTGCCACTAGTGCACGTGTTGAACCACGGTAACTTATGAGTTTCCTGATCTCCATCAACAAAATCCATAAATCATCTGCCTCAATCAAACAAAAATTTATGAGTTGTTTAGCACTCACTAAGTTTATTTATGGTATGACCACTTCTTGTCAAATATATCTATTGGCGACTACCTAATCCTTAGTTAACCGGATTTATCCTGTTTCAGCCAGTCCCTCACTCCCGTCTTGATTGATCCACCCACTCATATGTTTTGCTTCCCTTTCTGACTCAACTGAAATCTTAAAAAAGATCAGGAAAATGAAGAATAGGAAATGCAAAGTTTTTCTAAACGATATATAGACACAAAACATTTTAAACGGAGGAATCTCCGAGAGAAAGAAACAGAGGGCACAGCGGCCTGCAGCACACTTGTTTGTAAACTCTGTCCAGTCCACTAGAATACAGATTGAGATCCCCATCGCCAGCGTCGTCCAGCGGCGGCAAAGCAGGCAGCTTTCCTCTCCTCTCCTCTCCTCCACGAAGGAAGATTCCCCGCCCCAAGATGGCCGGCGACCTGCGCCGCCGTCGCCCCGCGGGGGCTGCTGACGCCGGCGGGGAGGAGGAGGGGGACGGAGGAGCGGAGGCGGCGGCCAAGGCGGGCCCGCCGTCCGGCGGCGAGGAGGCGGGGCGGGGGAGGAAGGAGGCGCTGGGGTGGCTGGAGTGGAGCCGCGGGTGGATGGGCGTCGTGGGGGAGTTCTTCTTCCAGCGGATCGCCGCCAGCCACCTCGCCAACCCGCTCGAGCTGCCCCCGCTCGACGGCGTCTCCATAATCGTCACCGGCGCCACCAGCGGCATCGGCCTCGAGATCGCAAGGTCCTTCCTTCACCCCTTCGTTTCCATCCCCCACCTGTCACTCTTCTCGCCCACCCTCGCAGAAACGAAATAAACGATGGTTGGAGTTGAATTTGGCGTCTAGAGATTGGAATTCTTGGCTTTTCAACTACTCTAGATGGGATCTTTTTAACTGTTCATCCTACTCAGGTGGTGACTTGGTTTTAGATCGTCTAGTTTCAGAAACTAGATAATTGGTAGTACAGTACTAAGTTGACTTGAGTGTGACTTGGTGTTCGCTTGGTACTAAGGTTGGCAGGTTTTGTTAAAAAAAAAAGGAAAAATCCTAGGCCAACTCTGAAGAAAAGAGTAGACTTGGTAAATTCACCAATTGTTTGGCCATGTGGAGGATAACTGAACAATCATGGGTTGATTTGGTGAACATCAAGAATATTTAGCTAGTATAGTGTGGCACGGTTCTTCTCTTTTATGCACATGCTAGTGAATAAAGTGGTTGACTCATAGTTCCCCTTGTACATGACATGAGATTGGAGCAAATACTTCACAAGCTGGCTCTACTGAACCTGTCAAATAATTATCCGGGTCCTAATAAGAGGCCTTCTTCTGAAACTAATATTGAGCATACATCTGGCTTCATCATCAAACCAGGCAACTCGCGCAAGCAGGGGCCCATCTTGTGATGGCAGTTAGGAGACCCAAGGTGGCGCGTGAGCTGATACAAAAATGGCAGAATGAGCAAACAGAAGTTTCCATGCCACTTAACATTGAGGTAATTAATTATGAAGACTATACACTGCAGATTACTGGTTGGTGAATTGATGGCTCTGAATGTGTTGAGTTTATTATACTGTATGACCTGATTATGTTTCATGACATTTTATCATTTTGTTATTCCTCATTTGACACATGGACATAAATGTAGGGTTTCTGATTTCTGTTGGCTCTAGTTGAGTTCCACAAGCAGTACACTACCTATGTATATTTTCGCATTTAGCATCCTTAATCAGTTGGAAAGGAATATGATGCAAGTGCATATCTTAATTATTGAAGACATTGCATGATTTTACTGCAGACTATTTGACACTGTTTTGAATATTACTCTGAAGGTAATGGAGCTTGACCTGATCTCCCTTGACTCGGTCGCAAGATTTGCTGATACTTGGAATGCTCGTATGGCGCCCCTACACGTATTGATCAACAATGCTGGCATTTTCACCATAGGAGGTGCGTATGTAACCTGATTCTTTTGATTTTAGCCTTTTAAAATGATCCGACCCATGTGTTGCACAGTGAAGTATTTCATCACCTTTCCCTTCCCTGTAGAGCCTCAGCGTTTTACGAAGGATGGATATGAAGAACACATGCAAGTGAACCATCTTGCGCCAGCTTTACTGGCAATGTTGCTTCTACCTTCCCTTATTAGAGGCTCTCCAAGCAGAATTATAAACGTCAATTCAGTTGTGAGTTTTTAATAATTACCAGTCCCTTCTACTAGTAGGTGTATGTTAAGAACCGGCGGTGGATTGTCACCAAGTGCAGTTTTCTATTATTAGGACCACCTTCTACAATGTAGTTAATCTGATATTTACGCTAATATAAACATTAAGGAAAAAGTCTACTTATTCCAGTTTTCGAGTCACTGTCCTAATGTCAATTGGGAGTAAGCTATTTTGCAACATTGTGTGTACACTTCCAGCATCTAACAGGCCTGTGTTCGATTTCAGATGCACACAATAGGTTTCGTCGATGCTGAAGATATGAACCTTACATCTGGAAAGCACAAGTACAGAAGTTGGTTGGGATACTCAAATAGCAAGTTAGCACAGGTATGCTAGTCCTGCTTCATTGCAAGTGGAACGTCACTGTTTAAGCCTTCTATGCATGTTGTTTCATGTTACTTTGGTCTCAGTTGTTCTCATTTCACACTCAGGTAAAATTTAGCAGCATATTTCATAAGAGAATTCCTGCAGAGGCTGGTGTCCATATTGTTTGTGCCTCTCCTGGGATTGTCCACACAAATGTTGTGAGTGCCAACCCCCACTCTCGTCTCCAATTTCATTCATATCAGTTTGTCATGTGATCTATTTTGTTTCAGAAGGTGAAACCGAGAAGTATGTTTACCTATTTAATGTTGTGTATTTTACTCTGCATATGAAGAAGATGAGATGTTTACCGACATGGGAAAACATCTGCATTGTTGAAACATAGAAATGATTAGATAATATTCCCAGCTTAGCAATTGCATACAATGACCGATTAAAAGAAACACACCGACGGTGCATCACAGAATGTATGTCGTGAGAAGATTGGTTCACATCTATTCCGAGTATCATGTCCCCTGCCCTAACGGACAGTTGCTATTGCTAATTCTTATCAATCATGATCCCTTCACGATACAGTTATTGATCATTCTCGTTATGTCTCTTTATCCGTGGATATTGACTTAATCGCCCATGGCATGACACAGGCACGGGACCTCCCTAAGATTCTTGTAGCTGGGTATCGTCTCATTCCATACTTCATATTTGATCCTCAAGAAGGCAGGTTCCTCAATCTTTGCTCATCGCCTGCTCACAGCTAAACAATCCCCACATCTTCTGACATACTTCATTTCCAATCCAATGCAGGTTCAAGAAGTACATTGTTTGCAGCATCTGACCCCCAAGTTCCGGAATACTGCGAGACGTTGAAGTCTGAAGACTGGCCTGTTTGTGCTTGCATCAACTACGACTGTAATCCAATGAATGCCTCCGAAGAAGCACACGACCTCGAAACATCGCAGCTTGTTTGGGAGAAGACCCTCGAGATGATCGGCCTCCCATCAGATGCCCTGGAGAAGCTCATCGAAGGGGAACCCGTTCAGTGCCGGTATGGTCAACAGAAGGCTGAATAGGAAGGAGAATAGGCAGGCTATCTCAAAACACACGATCATGATCAGCCATTAAGGCTGATCCAATTTGCTGTTAATTTGCTAGTTTGGAGATGGTACTTACATAGTCAGGGTACCTTTGTATTTTAGCACATTTGGTTAAGTTCTTACCAAAAAAGTGGAGGACAACAAACTTGGAAGTGTGCTTGTTCAGAGTAATAGAAGTACCTTTTATGGCAGAAGAGCTGTAGAGTTTTGAGTTAAAAAACGCTTTTTTTGTCATTGTTGTATTGCTTGGGCATTATAAGTGAACCTTTTCCACTTACTATATCAGTAACTTATTTATCTTCTTGAAATGATGTAACAAGATAAACACAAATCTTCTCAATGAAAGAACACAAATGTTCTACATGACATATTTTATTTTCTTCAAAGATCAGCTATGCAAGTGCTCACATGTTCAACTTTATATAGACAAAACAGGTACTGCCAAATGCATCACACAAGTACTTGTAGGTAGAAACTCAAGAAACAGACCAGTGCAATTCCATACATAACACTCATACAAGAGGTATGGTAGCACTGAATATATTTTCCAAGCAAGAGGGTTAAGATCCAGATTAATTACAGGTATCACCTCTCTATGGGACAAGTGACCCCAAAACAACAGGCTAAACACAATAACTGCAATCGCGAGCTTCCTTTCATCTCAGGGACCTGACAAACGTTCGAAATTGCCAATGGGCTAATGGCAGCGCAAGTCAGCATCCCGGGGTCGGCCCGCCTAAGCATTCGGCGGCCAAAGCTTTGGATCTTGAGTTGTGTCCATGGCGGTTGGGGGCAACCAGTGCCACATCGCCATTCCAGGGAATGCAGCGGGTACCGGAGCTCCTTTGTTGGCTGGGACTTGATAGGGTGGTGCAAATGGAGGGTAGACAGCGGGGTGGAATGCAGCTGGATAAGGCATATGAGGGGCAAATCCTGTAGGAGCAGCACTTGCTGCTTTGAGTTGTTGTTCCAGCCTTTCCTTTTCTGCCTTCAGGCTCAACTTCTCATCTCGGAGCTCATTCTTCTCCACCTGGAAAATAATAAAGCCACTTGTAAAGAAAACCCACAAAGTTTATCTGATCTAACATTCTCAGATGGCAGGAGGCAATGTCAGTGAATTGGTGAAAGATGGCACATCTAGTAACTTAATTGGTGGTCAGCCAACTGTTGCACATAATTCAAACTGGGCGCAGCGAAGAATGCATGAGAACAAGTTTGCCATTTTTTAATCCGGTACTGAGAACTGAGGGGAGAAAAGGCTCATGGATTTTCATGACAGCCACAAACAAGTGTGTGGATGGCGTCAAGCATTTCAAAGTCCAACAATAAGATGCAAAGTGATGTGGGAACAAAGGTACCTTAAGGTCCTTGATTGTCTCTCGAAGATTCGAATTTGATTCCTTCAGCTTTTCGGTCTCACCTCTGAGCTGTGTCAACATACGCGTTGCATCGCTCAAGATACTTGCTTTATCCAACTTAGCGTTCTTCCCAGGATTGCTAGCCGAACATTCTTCAAGGCCACTGTGCTTGCCAGAATTCATAACGGAACATAATTCAAGAAACCTGCAATCGGATAAAAATCACAGTTTATACAGACATGGAATGAAAGAATATATGTTTGCACGTATATGCATCTTTTCCTTTCCCTACATGGAAGAGGTGCTTTAGGAGTATCTACTGCCAGATGCCCATACCTGTCATTCAGTTTATCCCTCCGCATTTTCTCGCGGCAAGCCTTTGACTTTGGACCAGATGAAGATGGTTCATCTCTGGCCCTGCACGAAATCAAATTATTATTATGTTAGTATTGCAGATCCAATATGGTGTTGACTCAGGAAATAAATCAGCAAAGAAAATGCATAGTGTGTTACAAAATATTTCAATAGTGTTAATGGCACCAGTGGCATGTTTAGAATATAATAGAAGAAAAAAAAGGGATTATGCAATCAGGTACTACTCAGAAAGATCAGTAATGATTAACAATTCACATGCTCTTAAGTCCACTATATCCTCTGTTATGCTGGTGAAGACTGAACATGGAAAGCACTATTGTCTATCGGTACTGAATAAACAGCAAGGAAATGGAATAGTACTACCAAGAAACCAAATTCAGAGGAATCTTTCCATGGTTAAGCAATAAAGATACTCCACTTTTTGTAAAGAAATATCAAGAGCGTAAGACTGGCACCTTTTCCCCAAATTAGAGTGCCCAAGACCAGAGTCACCTCCGCTGACATCCTCAATCCCAAGTCTGTCAAATAATAAGCAGCAGTAATGTACAATCAGAAAAGCAACCAAGGACAGTGTATCTTCTCAAGTATGCACCAAAAGACTATGTCCCTCATATATTAAATGATGTGTCCTTCAAAACGGAATCATTTGTTCGCACATCACTCCCATATATACTGGGCAAGGAGCCCAGGAAGGTCACATCACTCCAAATCTACATGGTACATACCGGGCAAGAAGCCCTGGAGCCCTGCATAGCATTCCCAGAACACAATTGTGTCCATTGCTAAAAGAAGAAGGGCACAGCAAAATCATCAATCGCTAAGCGAAACCTGCTCTCATATGCTATGAGATCTGCAGATTTGTGCCAGGGGTTAACCAGTTCCTCACTGGCATTATCGTCACAACATCACCTATGACCAGAATTGCATCACAGTTCTCAAGGCCTTGGAGCCACAGATTTCGTGCAGGGAATCACAGAGAACAGCGAGTGCCTCCAAGCCCGCATCGATCAGGGTCGCAGGCTATATAGAAGATCGCAGAGACTACCAGCATGAGCGCTCGCTTTCTCCACCGCCGCAGGCCGCGTGGCCGCGCGGATGAGATGAGGCAAGAACCGCGCCGCCCGGGGCCAATAAAGAAACCCACGGCGACAGCGACCTCGAGGGCACTACAAAATCCTCCGCGCGAGACCGCAAAAGCAGCAGCAGCAGCGGCAGCAGAATAAGAAGAAGAAAAGGGGGTCTCTTTGCCGCCGCGGGTCCGTACCCTCCGTCGCAGAAGGCGGCGAGGCCCTCCCCGCCGTCGCCGGCGCCCCCGATGAGGAAATCCTCGACCGGGTCGCCGACGCCGACGCCGCCGTCCATCATCGCGGCGGCCGTGGCTCCGGGCCGCCCGAGGGATCCGCCGCCGTGCCTGGCTAGGGTTCGTTCGCGGGGGAGGCTGGCTGCTGGGGAGGGGAGGGGATGGTGAGGTCTGCCTGCGGTTTCTTGCAGATCGCACCCTGGACGCGCTCTTGTTCCCGCAGAGAGGGGTGCGTTTGTGATTTGGTATTTTCCTGAGGTCCTATCCGGGTAGCGAGTGGAGAAGAAGAACTGGTGGCGTGCGATGGCTCGGGCCGTTGGGCTGCGTGCCGTGTGGGCCCCGATCGTTATCGCCTTGCTTGTTTCCACGTGCCCCATGTGGTCCATATTGGTGGATGATTTTCACGCAATGTTTTGACTTGTTTTTCAGGCAATTTTTGTGTCATCTATACCTCTATATATGCCAATATAAAGAAGAATTCAAAGCGGCAGATTCAACTAATCTCGACCATCGAACTAGTCAAATCCGATGGCCTTGTATTGCTCCAATGGGCGAGTACTCAACATGTTTAACGTGCAATTAATAGCATATATCGGTGATAATCACGTAATTAACACGTAAGTAATATCCTACCGAATATCCATGTGCAAATAATATATTTACTAGTCGTTTTAAGTATTCACTTACATTTTCGATATTTATACCTAATAATAAATTCATTAGTGCTTTTTGCCGTCCGTCTAAAGATTGCCTCGGAAGTTGCCATAAATTACCCACTACATCACTTGTAAATGAAAAAAAAACGATTCATTTTTTAAAAAATCGCCGTTATACGGTGATGTCCTCGTGTTTGCCGCAATGGTTAAGGACTCAACCTTCGACCCGGTCCGATCCCAGGGGTCTACTGTTCCTCTCTCCTTTTCTCTCTTATTAGTAGCATTTTTTTTGAGTAACTTCTCTTGTAACAAGCACTCCTCCTCACCGCATGCGTTCATGGGCCGGCCCATGTGCGCGTGACGCCCTGTTTTTTCATTTTGTTTTTTGCTGTTTCTTTTCTCATTCCTGTTTTTATTTTTCCTTCTTTAAATTAATTCGGGGTTCCCAAAAATTCGAAATTTTAAAAATTTGTGAGTTTTGAAATAAAATCAACAAATCATAAAATGTTTGTCGATTCAAGAAATGATCGGGGAACCATAAAATGTTCGTGATTTTAGAAAACTATTTGCATATTATTAAAAAAATCATGATTTCAAAAAGAATGCTCGCGAAATAGAAATGTTCATGACTTTTAAAAAATGATCTTTAATTCAAATCATGTTAGCGAATTTGAAAAAGATGTACATGAAATTTTAGAAAATGTTCACAAAAATTTAAACAGATCCATTGAAACATATCCGTAAATAACAAACAAAATGAACCATCGCTTGCGTAGAGGTTCCTTTAGAGGATCTGTAGAGGTCGCTTTTTTGATTTTATTTAGTCCATTACGCGTCGGGTAAAAAAACATTCCCGTGTTCTATACAACGCCGAGCCCCCTAAACATTGACACAACTTCCTATGGGTTAGTTTTTGTAAGCTATATGAAAATGACTAAATGTTTAATTTGCCTTCATATGTAGCTATGCTTGTTCTGATATAAAATACACCGCGACGCTAGGTCAAGGCGAGACACATATCAGTCTAGCACAGGTAGGGTCCATTAATGTAGTTTGCTCAGCCATAAAATATTTTGTTGTGGCACCTTAGAAAATCAAGTCAGTGATGAGATCATCACATTTTTTACTTTTTAAAATGACTTTTTAAGAGCCCCTTATCTCTACATGATTCAAGTGTAGTTTATGAGATGACATTTGAAAAGTCCTTATCTCAACGTGACATAATCTGCATAATCTTATTGTTTTTCTCTCGTTGCAACGCATAGGCATATTTACTAGTATCTCTTAAGACTAAGAGCACATGTAGCAGATCTCTTATACTAAAACCGGCAAAATAGCTTCTTATCCCACTCTTTAAAAAAAAATCAAAGAAATCACTATTTTACAACTAGCAGATCCCTTATAATTTTTAGTCCCTAAAAAGATTTAAAACACATTTTAACACAAATTCATTTCAAACGGATATTTTAACTAATGATGGCATAATTCGACAACTTCTAGACATTAATATCATACATACATTGTTTTCTTGGCCACCACAAACAAAGTAGTCTTGCTTGGGATTTCCAGTATGTTCCAAGTTTTTTGAACAACCGGATACTTGTAGCGGTAAAGTACCATCGGCGCTGGTTGTAGACGGATTCAACGGGGCCGCTACTCCATCGCGATGACTTGACCACGTGCATTCGACAAGGCAGCGAGCTCAAAGCCGAGCCAATGTGAGCATAGAGGAGGACGGCAACGGCAGCAGTCAGGAACGACCGTTTAGGCGCCATCGACCAGCGCAAGCTCGCGTGTAGGCAATATCTGCTTTCCCATCGTCATGTGCCTCCATTTTCGGCCACATTGGAGCTCGTCGGTGGCTGGTTGCCTTTTTGACAGTGACGATGATGCTGGCAAATCCCAGCAAATCTGGCACCGACGACGGAGAAGAAGATGGGGGAGAGGTTGTCAAGGCTGTACCCATGGCTTAGGGAAGTTTCCATTCGCGGTGGGGTGGCCTAGGGGCAACCGGCGATAAGATGGACGACGACGGCGTGCATGGGGGCCTGCGCGATCGCCTTCCTACTTTTACCCTAGTGTTGTTGATTGTACCAAATATAGTCAAGTGGGGATGGTTTCAGGGGCCAAAACTTACAATTTTGAGGAAATTTAGTTTTAGAGGATATGCTAGTTAGCCTTTTTTTTCTTTGAAAACACACTTTACCTCCTCAAATATAGGTTTTAGCGGATCTTACATGGTTAGCCCCGTCTGTATGTGTCAAAAGTGGTTGTTTTGACACCTCGTCTGCTCACATGTAGTCATGGCGGCTGGTTATGCATTGTTGTGTATGTGTCGGTGCCTCTTTGCCTCTTCTCGTTGGGGCCGCGGCCATATGTTTTCTTCTTCGATTTGAATTTTTTAATTTGGGTGAGAGGGGTGGTGGCGTGGTTTCGATTTGCTCACTTCGAAGGGAGGCTACGATCAGCCTCGGCTCTATGGGTTTGCGTCGTCTGCCTCGCTCTTCTTCTCTTCACCCAGAGGTTTTTTATTCCTTTTAATTGTTATCAGTTTGATTGTTGGGATACATATGTGTGTTGGTGCGGGGTCTATGGACTGCACACCCTCGGCCGATTCAAAGCATGTCCCCTCTGTTTTGTGGCGAATTCGCCTGCCCACTCGAAACCACCCATCGCCGGCTCCCTTTCTAGCAACCCACTCCTTTTTTAGCAACCCACTCCCTTTCCGAAGACCCACTCCCCGTCAAACAGCTACCCTCAAGCGAAGTGCTAACCCCGGTTCCCCGCCGCCGCGCCAGAGCCTCCTGCCTTCTTCCCTTCTTCCTCATGGACGACACCCCACTTATAGGATCTACAACTATTGGGTAGTGCTAATGGAGCTCACCACCGTGCCTCGAGTGGTGGAGGCGGAGTTTAGACTTTGCAGAAGGGAAGGGCATCATCAGATGTATGTGGGACAAGATGCGGACCAACATGTGAGAGCTCTTAGGCTGCATAGTATCATAAGTTAGTATCATGCACTGTATCATACCCAATCCTCTATTTTGTTCATTTTATTCTATATCACATATCAAAATTGCCTAGCTGGCATGTATGGTACTAGCTATAATACTATCACTACTAACAACCTTAGTTTTAAGCCTATCATCGCTCTTATGCCAATTTGTTTCTACAAAAACAGATAGCTTCATTTACCATGAATCTTAACAAAACAAATGAGCCAGGAGGCTTTGTGTTAACTAGTTAATGTAGTAAACCTAAGTTCAGAGGATTAAATATGACATACTCCTTTT
The DNA here is from genome assembly GCF_018294505.1 of Triticum aestivum. Classification (NCBI taxonomy): domain Eukaryota; kingdom Viridiplantae; phylum Streptophyta; class Magnoliopsida; order Poales; family Poaceae; genus Triticum; species Triticum aestivum. Next base: position 25,338,480 of record NC_057809.1, read on the forward strand.
CTTGGATGGTACACTTGGCTTCATTGTATTTTTTTTCTATATCATGCAAACCATTCCTGGCGCCCGGAAATGACAAGGTAATATATTTACCAAAAATCCAAAATACTCCGGAAACCACAAGGTGGGCTAATGGTAACTGAGTCCTTCGATTTTTTTTCACCCAATTCTGCACTCCAAGTTTTTGACAAATTGCTTTTTAAGTTTGACCAACTGTTGTCCACAAATTATGTACTTAAGTAAAACCCAAACCATCAATGAATAGTGGTTTGATGTAAAATGCTTATACACAAACTGACCTTATACCCAACATCTAAATCACTTCCTTGTTTTTGAAATATACTCTGTCATGGCTTGACTCCAAATTAATATTCAGATGTAAACACATGAGGTTCTGAATAGATCTTTTTCAATTTATCTGAACAAATCTGTATGTGAGCTCAATCGGAAAACTAAGTTAGACCATATTTGGAGCATCGAAGGAGTGGGTCCAAGAATTTGAAAACAACAGAACGAACGAACTGGCCCTTTATTTGTAACCAATGCGAACATTCAAATGGAGGACAATATTAAACCATTCTTCGCCAAAACAAAAATCAAATCATGATTCAGGTAATCATGTGAGCGTTGTTGTAGAGCCCGATTTTAGTGTTTCCTCTTGTTGGGAATAGGCTGATGTCCAATAGTCTGACCAAGTCTATCAGCTACTGATCTCCAGATGGAAGAGAGCTACAATGCCTGCATCATGTAAAGAGGTAAGGGAAATTAATTTTACATATGCTCATATTCACAAAGTACATTGTTTCATACGTATATTTTTCCCCTCCTTTATCTCAACTTTTAACATCAAATGTGTGCTTCTCGAAACTTACATCATGGAGGCTCTTCTTTTATCACGCCATTCTTGCAGAAGCATGAAGAAAAGCCATGCAAATCCAATTGCTTGAAATATCAGTGTCGTCGGACCCAAGAGGCGAAACCAACTGTTGTCGCCTGTGGCATATAAATAGATAGTGCTTCCATCTGGACATATTAGATTATTAATACATTGACATTAGGAGAAGGTGCATACCGATAATTCGAGCATATGGGGAGGAAGAAAAAACAGAATCTTGCAATGCTATATATATCAATATATGGATGGCAATAATAATCATGCAATGTTGTGGAATAAGAATGTAGATCACATCGCACCGTCTAGCTGTATTGAGCTTATCCGCTCCATCCTCTCCGCCATATGGTTTTTTTTCAACTAATTCTGTTTGCCTCTCCTGCCTAGCTGGTCAAGTGTGTGGGGAAAAAAAATCCAAAGAGACTTCCTGTGGAATGTCTAGGAAAAGGCCCCGGGTGCCAAGTACCTTGTCCGTTGGATCGACATGTGTAAATTGAAGACCTACAGAGGGTGGGATCACTGGCCTTCAATGCCAAGGTAAAGCTTTCGATCTCGGTTCAATCTGACTCCCTTGGAAAGATGTTTCCGAGCCCTCCCCTAAATTTCTACAATCCTCTTTTGAAGAGTTAACCCCTTTAGGCTTCGTTCGGAATCACTCCGCTCCCTAACTCCGCCGCGGAGCGGAGTGGCATACAGTTAAAATACGGAGAGTGGCAAACAGGGCGCTGCGCGCGCTCCACTCCCTGGTGATGGAGCGGTGGATTGCCGAACACATCCTTAATTTAAGGAGAAACTCCGCAAAACATTCTAACCTGCTCAAATTTGAGTACCCGTGGGGAAGTTTCCCTACATCCTCTCTCTCCCCCCACACGCCCAGCAGCCCGCAACACCTCCCCACGATCCATCTGACCGCCTTGCTGACAATCGTGACACCGACCATGCACCCCCGTCGACCTCCCATTGACTCTCCACACATCGCCTGCAAAAATCCGGCAATATTTTTCTTCGTCTTCTGGTCATCTTCTATTGGTCCCCGTGGTGCTGGCTTTGGTGAAAACATGAGTGTCGGCCCTTGTTGCCAATTACGATGAAGTGTTGCATCCCAGAGCATGGCCCTTGTTGCCAATTACGATGAAGTGTTGCATCCCAGAGCATGTCATTGTACTACTAGGAAAGCTACGTGTCTCCTTCCTTGACGAGCATCTATCAAATTATTTTTGCACATCATCTACTCTAGGCCCAAGCTATCTCATGGACATCATCTATTGGCCAGAAGTGGTTGTTGGCCGTGAACTTGATGTGAGAAAAAAAAAGAGGGAATTTGAGGGCAGAAGGAAGAAAAAAAAGAGACTTACATCTGGGATCTAGCTCTATCAGGAGTTAAGTTTTAGGGAAAACGCTACGTGCGCGCGTAATTTTTAACTCCTCAAACTTGACGAGCTAAGTTTTGAGGGATTCTATGAGGAGTCAAGTCTTTTGGGAGGAATTGCTAGAGATGCTCTTTTTTTTTGGAGGGGTCTTGCTTATAGCTGGCCAAACGGGCCGGGCCAAACAGGCCAGCCCGCGAGCACGCCGGCACGGCCCGCTATGGGCCAGGCACGACACGAGCTAAACGGGTCGTGCTCGGCACGCGGCACGCCTTGGGCCGTGCCTGGTCGTGGAGCCTAGGCATGCGGGCCGGCATGGCACAACCCGTTTAATTTTTTTATATAATTTTTAGATTCTTTTTTATATATTTATATCTAAAATATAGCCCAATCACTAATAGGAAAAAGCTTATAGACAGACGCTTACTAGTAGTGTCGGTTTATACCCCTCGCTGCTGCTACTTACTAGTAGCGCGGGTTTATAGCCCTCGCTACTACTAAGTTCATAGTAGTAGCGCGGGTTTATAACCCTCGCTACTACTAAGTGGTCTCTGCTGTGCCCCCTCCCCCTTGCCATACTAGTAGCGAGGGGTATAAACCCGCACTACTACTAAGTTGATAGTAGTAGCGCGGGTTTATAACCCTCGTTACTACTAAGTGGTCTCTACTGTGCCCACCCGGAACATGTCATAGTAGTAGCGAGGGGTATAAAACCGCATTACTACTATTGACCCACCAAGACATATGCACACATAGCGTGCGGAGGCCCAAATCCAAACCCACACTCTTCTGATTCCCCTTCTCCTCCCACTCGCCATTCCCTTCCTTGCCCACCACCACTACCGGCCTCGCACCTCGGCGCCACTCACAAATCCGGCGACCTCCTCTCGCAGACCCCTCCCCTCCCCCTCCATCCTCCTTCTTCTCCGCTGTTGGAAGGAGAGGAAAACCAGCAGAGCGTCGTCCACATGGCGGCGGCCAGATCCACCATCGACGCAACCACTTGCACCTCCTTGCCGGGTCAAGGGTCCCACGACAAGCAGCAGCAGGTCATCGAGATTCATCTAGGGTTTCGGGCGTCGGCACCAACTCCGGCAGCCACCGGTGAGTTCCTCCTCCTACTGCTCTCTCTCTCTCTCTCTCTTCCTCTTTCTAATAAATTTCTCTTCTTTTGTAGCAGTAGTAGACGAGAGCCGCGGGCACAAATTGGGTGGGGAAGCACCATCACCGCGAACAACTTCATCCCCTTCGGGACCAGTAGCAGCCATGAATGAAGAGGACGATGATGCTGAGCAAAAGCAGCCGCCATGGCTGCAATTAATTTTTTTTAATTCTGAATTAGTTAGTAGTAGCGCGGGGCTCTGAACCGTGCTACAACTAAGTAGTAGTAGCGCGCATGGCAACCGCGCTACTGCTAAAAGTTAGCTGTAGCACTCTAGCAGTAGCGCAGCCCCCCACGCTACTGCTAGCAATTACCCCGCTACTGCTAGCAATTACCTCGCGCTACTACTAGGGTTTTCCCTAGTAGTGAATAGGCCTAAAAAACAGCCCAACAGGCTGAATATGTGCAGCCCAGCATGCTAATCAGGCCGTGCCTGGGCCAAGGAGCAGCGCCCGTGGGCCGGCACGACAGGGCCCGACTATTAAACGTGACATGGCGGGCCGTGCCGGGCCAGGCACGATTAGCACAGGCTGGGCCGAGCCGTGCCGGGCCGGCCCGTTTGGTCAGGTATAGTCTTGCTAGAGATGCTCTTACCTACACACGTTCTCGTGTACAGCACTTTATGGGTATACAGTTTTTGAGCTTCTAATTTCTTGCATGAGTAATCACAAACGCCCAATAATCCTAAGAGGCTCCAGCTAATCCTAATAATATTCGGCTGCCACAATCACAAGGTCAGTGTGGTAACCAGTCGCAAAGCAAGTAAAAAATTTGGGCTGCCACATGATGCATGAGATCATTTAGCACATGAGACTCATGTACGCTGAAAAATAATAATCTGTGGGTCCTGTAAAGCAAAACTTACCTTCTTGAGAAGAGATGCCAGAGAACCCACCCTCGCCCAAGCCGAGAGATCTAGAAAAATTGCCACCGAGTCGGAGAGTGCAGTTGCCGGCCACGACGAGCACCTTCCTGCCGTACGGGCACGCGCTCTCCGCCTCCCGGAAGGCGCCGGCGACGCAGGCGGCGCAGGACGAGGAGCTGACGCTAGGAGGCTCGCAGCGCGCGGAGGCTCGCACCCGGTTAGGCCAGTACCCCACGTCACCGGACGCCCGGAGGCCCTGGGAGGCGGCGGTCTCGGCCGGCAGGACGGCGGCCAGGCGGCGGAGGTTGGCCCCGTAGGTGCTGTTGGTCTCGTGTACTCCACCGAAGCAGTAGATCGTTTCTGCGGCGGCGAGGAGAGGCGAGGCGGCGAGGAGGAGGAGCAAGAGGAAGGGCGACGAGTACTGCATGGTGGCTGACTGGCTGGTGACCGGCGGTGGGTGAGCCGGCAAAAGGACTTGCTGTACAGAAAGTGGAGCATGTGGGGAGGATACGAGCACGTCAGCGGTGGCGGTGCGTGGACGACGACTTTGACTCCATGGAGGGTCGCGTTTGGCGGCCGGAGAGGGATGAAGATTTTCTCTAGAAAAGTAGAGGGGTGAGAAAGAAAGAGGAAGGGACGGAGAAAGGAGACATGGATTGGCACCGTGAGAGATGTCACCAATTTGATCTAGCTGGATAGTGGGTGTTGTTTCTAAAATATAAGTTGCAATCATTGTTGATTTCAAGATTAATTACAATTATGCAATTAATTAGTGTTATTTCCGAATTACGATTAATGCAGCTAATATTGTTTTCAGATTGTGGGTGGTGCGATGGATACATCGTTAGAATAGGCCGAGACATTGAATATAGGTAGTTAAATGGTTGTGATCATTTGGATTCTTTGAACTCGGGCTTTTGCTCGACGTACACTAGTAATCATGCATGTGAAAGTGGAACACACGTTTAATTTGATAGTACTTTGAGACCTATGCGTCCAAAGTATGGCCCGACGATTCCAGCCCACCAAGACCCAATGCTCCTTTTTAAGCTTGACACTAAAAAGGCCTTTGACTCTATTACTTGGGACTGCCTCATGGACATGCTCACTCATCATGGCTTCTCCTTTCGCTTTCGGGGATGGATCTCAGCCTTGCTCTCATCGGCCGTTTCCCAGTTCTCCTCAACGGGATCGTCGGGGACCTGATTAAGAATGGACGAGGCCTTTGACAAGGCGACCCGTTGTCTCCTTTGCTCTTCATGCTCACCATCGACCCGCTGCACCATATTTTGAGCAAGGCCGCTGCACAAGGGCACCTCCACCCTCTTGGTAGTCAACAACCTGGCATTCGAGCTTCACTTTACGCCGACGATGCGGCTATTTTCTGCGCCCCTTCCAATTCCTCGCCGCTACACATGCTTGGTCACTAATTGTGCTAAGAGTTGATCGCGCCTATCCATGTGAAGGCAATGATTTTGATGACACCATGCAGTCCTTCCCGACCTTCCGTTCTTCCTACCCCATCTGTTATCTCGGTTTATTGCTTGCGACCAAAACATTAAGGAAGGTCAATTTGCAACACTTGGAAGATAAAGCTGTTGGGAAGCCTGCACCTTGGAGGGGGAGGCATGTGGCTATTGCGAGTCAAGTGACTTTTGTCAAAGTAGTGCCCACGTCGGTGACCATTTATCATCTTACACCGCTTGACCTTTCGGCGGAGGTTTTTAGGAAGATTGACTCCTTGAAGCACGCCTATCTTTGGGATGGCTCAGTCAAGGTGTCCGGTGGCAAGTGTAAAATCGGTTGTGAGCTAGTCTGCAAGCATAAGGAGTTTGGGGGCTTGGGCATTCATAAAGTTGGGAAGTTTGCTACTGCATTGCTCTTGAGATGGTTATGGCTTGAATGGGATGACCCTCCGAGAGCTTGGCTTGGCTTGGGGACACCGTACAACAATAAAGATTGGGACCTCTTTGCGGCGGACACTAAGCTTACAATTGGTGATGGTACAACTACGAGAATTTGGGGGTCATCTTGGCTGTAGGAGTTGAGGCCTAGAGACATTGCACCAAAAAAAAATTCAAGATTTCCGGCAAAAAAAAGGACCTGGGTCGACAAGGCTTTGAGGGATATGCTTGGGGTAATCACATCGATACCCAACAGGGATGGCGCTCATTCACATTTAGCAATTCATTACTCTTTTGGAAAAGCTGGCCAATGGCAACATACAACCTCGTGTTCAAAATTCTACCATTTGGAAGCTCACAAATGGTGGAGCTACACCACTGCCTTGGCCTACAAGGCCCAATTTGCCCGATCACACTTACACGCAATGGTCTAGAAGGTTTGGTCCCCCCCCCCCCCCCAATGTAAGTCACTCGGAGGCCCGCCTCCTATTCAAGTGTCAGTTCGCAACTCAAATTTGGAAGGAGTTGTTCTCCTGGATGGATCTTCAAGTTGACGCGATGAACCGACATAACTTCCACACGGGCAAGGCTTAGTGGGAAGGAGTCATCAACAATGCACATTAAAGAAAGGCTCTCTCATCCTTGGTCCACCTTGTTGGATTGGAGATTTGGAAAGAAAGGAACACACGCATCTTTAGAAACAAAGCGGTGCTGGTGGCAGTGATAGTTAGCATTATTAAGAAGGAAGCTTTGCTTTGGGCTTTTGCGGGTGTCAAGCGCTTGAGTAATGTAATGTCACGAGAGTAATTTTTTATCGTTGTGACGCTTTGAAGGTGTGTCTACAAACCCCTCTTCTTGATCAATAAAAATGGCAAATTTTTTGCCTTGTCACAAAAAGATTTAGTTCGTCGTCTCCTATTCCAATAACTCTCCCCTAGCATTATTGATGTTGCCTAAGATTTGGCCATTTGGTATCTACATATGTTGTATCCTAGACAACACCAGAGTATGAACCGTTTTTCCATCATGGTGACACCGCCATTGAAGCACAACCGGTAGTGTAGTAATACCATAGTTCATGGTGGGCTTTCCTTAAGGTGGCGGTGTGGAGTTCATCTCGCACACCAGTTGTATATGTCGAATACATGTATGAAGTACAATAATGCTAGACCTACAAAAATTTACAAACGTCTCTCCCCCCTGAATTCAACTGGGGTGGGCCCCTTCATCCCCCTATTACCAATCACAATTCTCCACATCAGCTTATTTGTAAAAAAAAAGTAATATTTCGTAGATGTAGCATTACTCATATGAAGTATGAGCTCTGGGCAGTGACTAGGACTCTAGGCCTAGTTTTTTTGAACCGGGTGGGGGAACCATGAATCCTTATTAGGGCAGAATGTTGACTGCACCGCAAGCAGGCGGCACCGTGGCAGGGCAGCACAATCACAGCAATGTGTGCGTGGTGGCGCCGGGCGAGCTCAAGCTAGCGATGGGGGCTGGTCCTTGGCGGCTCCGTGTTGTACGTGCTCGCCAGCTTCCAGGTGGGACTGCTCGGTATGCTCATGTTCTCGCCGGCGACAGCGTGGAGCTGCTCTTACGTGTGTGCATTGAACACGTTCAAATTTCGAGAGCGCTCCTACTATAACCGTTCTACTACAAATACGTACCCCAATCCTTTGCCGGAGCAACACTTCTCCTAATTTTCTCTTCTCCTTATCCTCTTATCTATGCACCCACACAACTGCACTTCGACGGAGAAGAACAAGATGGAAGCAAGCAACAACGTGCGAAGAGGGCTGTGAAAACATGATATTATGAGCAAATCATTTTAATTTATCTGAACAAATCTGTATGAGAGCTCAGTTGGAAAAGTAAGTTAAACCATTTTTATAGCTTCCCCTAGGAGGTAGTGCCCTCTTCCGAATCTTTATACCATTTTCTTTCCTTTTCTATCACTTGAAGTTGTTCACCTTTCTTATTTTGGCTCATGTGTATTGTGTGCAGAGATATGCAGGGAAAATATAAATGCGATCGACATGTAAGCCCAGATCGAGGTTGAGACTTGATGGGTCACAGTGAGATTTATGTTCAAATTTATTTTCCATTGCAGAATTAATTTTCCACTTTGCTCAGACATGTTTCTTGCTTAACGACTTATGCAAATTTCTGCTGTAGCCCGTGGGAAATATCACTTAGCAAATCGAACATTTATTGAATGAAGGAGCTTGTGGCCTAATTTCTTCGATGTCAGTTCTTTTATGTTTAATATGCCTGCTCAGTGAAGCACTTTCATTCGTGCCATAATATATGCGCCAAGCTGAGGCGCGATTCCACCTAGTGGAGAGACTATCCTCAAAACCCCCAAACCCTACTAGTTCCAGTCAAATTGTCAATGGCAACTTTACTGCTTCTTTTCTTCAGAACTTTATTTTACAGCCCCCTCCGCTTTTTCTCTGAACTTTGCATAGTGCTATCTCCTGCGATTTGCATATCCAACATATTTGTGAGAAATGAGCCCATGACACAAAGCAGTGATCCTGGTAGGAGCTTGTACCCTACCAAGCCTGGGGCGTAGGTTGTAGGGGAAGGAGGGGGAAGGGCGAGGGCTGGTGCGCGGCGGCCGACGACGTGGCGCCGTCCTTGCGACGGAAGCAGCGGCGGCGAAAGCAGGAGGCGGCTAGGGTTTATGTCTCCCGGCTCCCTAAGAGAAGTCGAGCAAATATTGATTGCTTCTTGCTTGATTAGATTGATACATCTCCTCTCCTTATATAGAGAGGTTTACTTGACTCCTAAGTAAACGATCCTAATACGATAAGATAATTGGGCTAAGCCCCTAAGCCGGTCATAACACTTCTCCCCGCCTCCACAAACAGCTCGTCCTCGAGCTGTAAGGTGGGGAAGCGCTTGCTGAACTCCTCGAGGTGATTAACCAGCGTCAAACACCTTTGCGACAGCTGGGGCGGCAAGGTCGGCGGCGACGGCGTCCTCCGAAATGTAGTCTGCAACCTTCAGGTAGAAGAGTCGCGGGCAGGCGTGGCCGGGCGTGTAGGGCTCGTCGCAGTTGAAGCACAACCCTTGGCGGCGATGCTCGAGTAGCTCGGCCGAGGTGAGCCGACGGAACGGGCGCGTCGCGGTCGCGACGAGGGGTGCCGCGGAAGCCTGAGCAGGCCGACCCTAATTAAGCGGGATCTGGCCAGGGTAGCGACCCAGTGGCCCGGGACGGTGACTCCTGCTGGACGGCCACCGCGCGAAGCTCGAACGCGCGGGCGTAGTACATGGCCGTCTGGATATCCTGGGGTCCCCGAAGCTCCACGTCCACACGGATGTGATCTGGAATTCCACCAACAAAGAGGTCGGCCCGCTGCTGCGCCGTCACGCCCGACGCGTGGCATGCCAGGGTCTGGAAACGGTCGGCGAAGTCCTGAACCGTGGAGGTGAAGGGAAGGCGGCCTAGCTCCGCCAGGCGGCTCCCGCAGATCGGGGGCCCAAAACAAAGGAGGCAGAGCTCGCGGAAGCACTCCCAAGGGGGCATGCTGCCCTCGTCCTGCTCGAGGGCGTAGTACTAGGTCTGTGCCGCGCTGCGGAGGTGGTAAGAGGCGAGCCAGGTGTGCTCCGAGGCGAGGGTGCGCTGCCCGCGAAAGAACTGATCGCATTGGTTGAGCCAGTTGAGGGGGTCCTCCGTGCCGTCATAGGTGGCGAAGTCGATCTTGGCGAACCGCGGCGGTGTCTGGGTCGGAGCGCCGTGTCGAGCTGGCTCAGAGGTGCGGAGTAGCGAGGCGGGTGGCGCCTGGTCGGAGTACTCCGGGTAAGGACCCGCGGAGCTGGATGGCCCGCCGAACTGCGGAAACGGGGTCGGCTGCTCCGGAGTCGTGGTGTAGACTGTAGACCGGGGATGGCGAAGACCCAGCCGCCCAAGCTGGTAGTGCCGACGGGGAAGCCGGAAACCAGACCTGATGTATCGGAAGGCCGACCGGCAAGGACGCCCCTGAGTTGGGCAGAGGTGGCGCCGGTGGTTGCAGCATCGGCTGTGGAGGGTGGGCGGGTGCGTCGGTTGCCGCGGGGGAAGGCGGCTGCAGATGCCAGAGGGGAGCCGCAGCTGGCGGCGGCGGCAGATGCCACAGAGGAGCCGCATCCGGAGTGGTCTTGCTGGGGTGCCCCGCCTGGAACGGCAGCAACGGCAGCCCGGTGCAGGCCGGCGTGCCCTGGGCCGGCCACGGCAGCGCGGGGGAGCCCGCCGGGAATAGCAGCAACGGCTGCCCGCTATAGGCAGGCGCGCCCTGGGACGGTCACGGCAGCGTGGAGGAGCCCGCCTGGAACGGCAGCAGAGGCTGCCCGCTGTAGGCAGGCACGCCCTGGGACGGCCATGGCAGCGTGGGGTGGTCGTAGGCGGCGATCGGCATAGCCGGTGGAGGTGCGTATGGCCCAGCCATATACTGGTGGTACTGGTTGAGGTGGAGCCCTTGGACGTCCGTCACGAGATCCCGTAGCGTGCTGGTCATCTGTTCCGGCATGAAGACTGAAGGAAATATGCCCTAGAGGCAATAATAAAGTTATTATTTATTTCCTTATTTCATGATAAATGTTTATTATTCATGCTAGAAATGTATTAACCGGAAACATAATACATGTGTGAATACATAGACAAACAGAGTGTCACTAGTATGCCTCTACTTGACTAGCTCGTTGATCAAAGATGGTTAAGTTTCCTAACCATAGACATGAGTTGTCATTTGATTAACGGGATCACATCATTAGGAGAATGATGTGATTGACTTGACCCATTCCGTTAGCTTAGCACTTGATCGTTTAGTTTGTTGCTATTGCTTTCTTCATGACTTATACATGTTCCTATGACTATGAGATTATGCAACTCCCGTTTACCGGAGGAACACTTTGTGTGCCACCAAACGTCACAACGTAACTGGGTGATTATAAAGGTGCTCTACAGGTGTCTCCAAAGGTACTTGTTGGGTTGGCGTATTTCGAGATTAGGATTTGTCACTCCGATTGTCGGAGAGGTATCTCTGGGCCCACTCAGTAATGCACATCACTATAAGCCTTGCAAGCATTGCAACTAATGAGTTAGTTGCAGGATGATGTATTACGGAATGGGTAAAGAGACTTGCCGGTAACGAGATTGAACTAGGTATTGAGATACCGACGATCGAATCTCGGGCAAGTGACATACCGATGACAAAGGGAACAACGTATGTTGTTATGCGGTCTGACCGATAAAGATCTTCGTAGAATATGTAGGAGCCAATATGGGCATCCAGGTCCCGCTATTGGTTATTGACCAGAGAGGTGTCTCGGTCATGTCTACATACTTCTCGAACCCGTAGGGTCCGCACGCTTAATGTTCGTTGACGATATAGTACTATATGAGTTATGTATGTTGATGACCGAATGTTGTTCGGAGTCCGGGATGAGATCACGGACATGACGAGGAACTCCAGAATGGTCCGAAGATAAAGTTTGATATATGGGATAATAGTGTTTGGTCACCGAAAGGGTTCCGGAAATCACCGGAAGGGGTTCCGGATGTTTCCCGAAATGTTTGGGTACGAGAACACTTTATTTGGGCCAAAGGGGAAAGCCCACAAGGTTTTTGGAAAGCGCAAAAGGAAGTTTTGCGGAGTCCAGGGGCTGGCGCCTGGGTCCAGACGCCGGGAACCCTGGCGTCTGGCCCTGGAGTCCGAGAAGGACTCTTGCCTTTCGGGCAAAACCGACTTTGATGAGGCTTTTGCTCCAAGTTTCGACCCCTGGGCTCAACATATAAATAGAGGGGCAGGGCTAGCACCAAAGAGACATCAAGAAACACCAAGCCGTGTGCCGGCAACCCCGTCCCCTCTAGTTTATCCTCCGTCATAGTTTTCATAGTGCTTAGGCGAAGCCCTGCGGAGATTGTTCTTCACCAACACCGTCACCACGCCGTCGTGCTGCCGGAACTCATCTACAAGTTCGCCCCTCTTTCTGGATCGAGAAGGCGAGGACGTCACTGAGCCGAACGTGTGCAGAACTCGGAGGTGCCGTGGTTTCGGTACTTGGATCGGTCGGACGTGAAGACGTACGACTACATCAACCGCGTTGATATAATGCTTCCGCGAACGGTCTACGAGGGTACGTAGACAACACTCTCCCCTCTCGTTGCTATGCATCACCATGATCTTGCGTGTGCGTAGGAATTTTTTTTGAAATTACTACGTTCCCCAACAAAGACGGCGGTCGTCGGCAGCGCGGACGTGATGGGTGCCAGTGGCGGTGAGGAGCCAGCGGTGGTGACCGGGCCCGATAGCGTGGAGGCCCTGGCGGTGGTCATCGGGGCGGACGTCATCGACGCGGTGGTCATCGGCGCGGAGGTGGAGACGGGCAGCTGCGGCGATGGTGTTGGCGAAGACATGATCGGACCCAAGTCTCTGGATACCAAATTGGTAGGAGGTTGTACCCTACCAGGCCTGGGGCGTAGGTCGTAGGGAAAGGAGGGGGAAGGGCGAGGGCTGGTGCGCGGTGGCCGGCGGCGTGGCACCGTCCTTACGACGGAAGCAGCGGCGGCGAAAGCGGGAGGCGGCTAGGGTTTAGGTCTCTCGGCTCCCTAAAGGAAGCCGAGCAAATATTGATTGCTTCTTGCTTGATTAGATTGATACATCTTCTCTCCTTATATAGAGAGGTTTACTTGACTCCTAAGCAAACGATATGATAAGATAATTGAGCTAAGCCTCTAATTAAGATACTTGGGCCATAATCCACTAGGCTAAGCCCCTAAGCCGGTCATAACAGATCCAACCAAGGTTTAAGAGTTTAATGATGAAAGTGAGGAGTGTTCAGTTAATATCTGCCGCAAGCTGGAACTCTGTTTCTGGCAAGTTGGAAATACATACATATTTGGAGCATCGAAGGAGTGGATCGAAGAATAGGATGAAAACAACAGAACAAACGAAGTGGACCTTGGAAATTATTGGTAACCAATGCAAACAGTCAAATTGGAGGACAATATCAAACCATCTTCGCTAAAAAACATCAAATCACGATTCAGGTAATCATGTGAGCGTTGTTGTAGAGCCCAATTTTAGTGTTTCCTCCTGTTGGGAATAGGCTGATGTCCAATAGTCTGACCAAGTTGATCAACTACTGATCTCCAGATGGAAGAGAGCTACAACGCCTGCATCATGTAAGTGGTAAGGAAATTAATTTTCATATGCTCCTATTCACAAAGTAGACTGTTTCATCTATTATTTTCCTATCTCAACTTAACATCAAATGTGGTGCCTCTTCAAACTTACATCATAGAGGCTCTTCTTTTATCACGCCATTCTTGCAGAAGCAGGAAGAAAAGCCATGCAAATCCAATTGCTTGAAATATGAGTCCCGGGCCCAAGAGGTCAAGCCAACTGATGGTGCCTGCGGAATGCAAATGCATAAAGCTTCTATCTGAGCATAGCTGACCGTTAATGCATTACCTAGCTTTCATCGGTTCATGTTCGAGGAAGAATGTGCATACTAATAATTCAAGCATATGGGGAAGAAAAGAAGCAGAACCTTGGAATGCTATATTGGGTGGCAATAACAATCGTGTAAGATTGTCTGCTCCTCCCTCTCCGCCATGGTAGTTATAACTAATTATGCTTGCCCCTCCTGCTTGGCTGGTAAGTGTGTGGGAAAAAAATCCGAAGGGACTTCCTGTGGAATGTCAAGACAAGACCCTGGGTGCCAAGTACCTCTTCCGCTAGATTGACGTGTGCAAGCCGAAGACCTACAGAGTGCTCGGGATCACTGACCTTCAATGCCAAGGTAAAGCTCTCCACCTCTATTCTGTTTGACTCCCTTGGAACAATGTTTCCGAGCCCTTCCCCTAAATTTCTAAAATTTCTCATAAGATCATCTTTTGAAGAGTTAACCCCTTTAGACCTCAAAAATTTGAGGAGAAACATCTCAAACCATTCGAACCTGCTCAAATTTGAGTACATGTGGGCTAGTTTCCCTAAACCCTCTCTCTCTCCTCCCCGATGCCCAACAACGCACGACTCAATCCGATATCCCCCCAACAACAGTGACCCCGCCGACCTCCCATTGACTCCTTACACGCCGCCTGCAAAAATGCGCCAATATTTTCTTCGTCTTCTTCTATTGGTCCTCGTGGTGGTGGCTCTGGTGAAAACATGGTTGTCGGTCGTTGTCGCCGATTTCGATGAATCAGTGTGTCCTAGGCCATGCCATCGTGCTACTAGGACCACGAAGAGGAGAATATATCAGTCGAAGAAGTGCCCAAACCATGGCCCATGGAGGACAGATTATGCCAATTTCCTCATCTCCTTTCTCGCACACATACGTCACAGTCGTTGAGCATCTGTCAAACTACTTTTGCAGAGCATCTTCTCTAGGCCCTAACTACTTCCTAGACATCATTTATTGACCAGAAGTTGTCGTTGGCCGCAAGCTTGATGCGAGGAAAAAAGTGGGGATTTGGGGGAGAAGGAAGAAGAATAAAGAGAGAGACTTCCACATGGGGTCTAGATCTATAAGGAGTTGAGTTTTAGGGAAAGGGCAAGGTGCGCATAATTTTTAACTCCTGAACTTTGACGAGCTAAGTTTTGAGGGATTCTTCAAGTAGTCAAGTTTGTAGGGAATTGCTAGAGAGATGCACTTACCACCGTGTAGACACACATTCTCGTGTACAACAATTTTATGGGTGAATAGTTTTTGAACTTCTAATTTCTTCCAGGAGTAATCACAAGCGCATGCAAGTGCGGTCTCTTTGCTAAACAAGCTCACAATAATCCTAAATTCCTAATCCCAAGAGGCTCTAATCCTAGTAATGTTGGGCTGCCACAACCACATGATGCACGAGATCATTTAGCACAAGAGACTAATGTGGGCAGAAAAATGATAATCTGTGGATCCAACCTAATCATCTCCTGGAAAAAAGATGAGAGAAGAGAACTCACGGAAGCCGAGAGCTCGAGGAAAATCGGCGAGGCTGAGGGTGCAGTTGCGGGCGAAGACGACCGCCTTCTTGCCGTGCGGGCACGCCCGCTCCGCCTCCCGGAAGGCGCCGGCAACGCAGGCGGCGCAGGACGAAGGGCTGACGCCCCAGTAGCACCGCGAGGAGGCCCGCGGCCGGTTGGGCCAGTACCCCGCGCCGCGGGTCGCCTGGAGGTCTTGGGAGGCGGCGGTCTCGGCCGGGAGCACGGCGGCCAGGCGGCGGAGGTTGGCCTCGTAGGTGCTGTTGGCCTTGTATACCCCGCCGACGCAGTTGAACGTCGCCGCAGTGGCGACCAGAGGCGAGGCGGCGAGGAGGAGGAGGAGGAAGGGCGAGGGATGATGCATGGTGGTTGGCCGCTGCGCTGGTGCCGGTGGGTGGTGGTCAGCGGTGAGCGAGCTGGGAACAGCACTAGTAGGACAAAAAGTGGAGCTTGTGGAGAGAGGATACATCCATGCAGGCACATCAGCGGTGGAGTGCGTGGACGACGACTTTGACTTCACGTTTGGCAGCTCGTATTTGTTCATAGATAGATAGATAGAAGGCTGGGAAATAATAGTAGTGTAGAGGTATGAAAAGGAAAGTGGAAGAAACGGAGAAAGGAGATGACATGGATTGGCTGAGCTTCCGCGAGAGATGTCACCAATTTGATCCAGCTGGATAGTGGTTAACAGCAATCAATGTTGATTCCAAGCAAATTGATTGATTGGCATTAATGCAATTAATGTTGTTTGTTTCTAAATTAGGATTAATGCAATTAATATTACTAGTAAAAGAGTGAGGTAATATCACTGGTAGTCACTAAACTTGTGTTGAATGTGCAGTTTAGTGCTACAACTTTAAAAATACAGATTTCCGATCAGTTAACTTGCGTTTAGGTTCATATACGGTCATTCTCGTTGATTGCCCCGTATTTGCTGATGACATGGCATGCCACACAAGCAGAGGCCCACTGTCAGTGACACAGGCCGTTTCAAGGAGTCGTGTGTGTGGTGTTTTTGCACAGACCTCCCTGCACTTATTTTCTTTTGCACAAAAATGTCCTTGCTGACAGTGGCCTCACCAAAACCCAGTCACTAGCGTGTTTATATAGCGTGCGTCGAGGACGGGAAATAACACTGTGGCGAGTGGGCTAATGGCGGGAAATGGATTTGGAAGAAGTACTGGATGGCGGGAATGAGCTTGCGAAAGCGGTAGTAGTCACGGGTGTCGCCGGCGCGTATCTCTTACATCTGTCAGACGTATCGGGCGGCGGAGCAAAGGAAAGAGATGGTACAAATAGTTGGTACAAAAGAGTTGAGTACACGTAACTGAACAAATTAGTCTCACTGCCCGAGTGGGTAGATGGTGTGGGTTGTTGCTAGCACGGTCTGGGTTCGAATCCCAGGCCACTTATTGTTTTGGTTTATGACTGTGAACATATCTGCAGAATGTATTTGAGCATAAAAATCTCAGTAAAATAATTCAAAAAACAGGCCACTTTTTTTGGGCATATGACAGAAAACATATGTGCATACTGATTTTGGGCGTATGACAGCAAACATATGTGCATACTGATTTTGGGCATAAAAATTAGACAGAAAAATGCATATGTAGAGGAAAAAAGATAGCTCCATAAACAGTCATAGCTCCAAACTAGGAGAAGTAGCGAACAAAATCCATACTAAACAGGGAAATTAGTACTGACAAAAGCATGGTTCATTTGTCATGTAAACCTAAGCAGAACAAGGTCTTTTTTCTTGATTTACCCCAACAAAAGGAGCAGTTCATTCATGAATGAACTATTCTACACAAAAGTTCATTCATGAACTTCATCACTTGGCCATCCAACTACAGAGATAGGAAATCATGCATGTCCTGAGGCCAGCCATCTCCAAACAGGCCATCTTGGGGTGCATTTTGGCTCACAAGTACCTCTTCTTCTCCCTGCATAAAAAGTGGTGGTTGCTGGCTGCTTTATCCATCATTTCCAAAAAGCAAGTTGTAGAATCCTGGAGCAGCAGCCCTTGCTCCTCTGGGAGGATTACTTCCACTTGGGTAATTGCCAGCTCTAGTTGCACTTGGAGCAGTTCCTCCCCTTGTTGCATTGCTTATTATTCTGCCTCCCTTGTTGCATTGCTTGCACTTCTTCCTCCCCTTCTTGCATTGGTACCACTTCTACCACCCCTTGTTGCATTTCTTGCATTTCTTCCTCCTCTTGTTGCATTGCTTCCACTTGTTCCTCCTCTCACCCTGCTCCTGGACATGGCTGTTGTCACCCTGCCTATAGGGATTGTGTCCCTAGCATTAGCAATAAAGCTAGACTCAGGCAGGGGACCAAAGTCCATAGGTGCAGGGTATGTAAATTTTTCCTGCCAATATAGTTAACAGATAACATATCATATGAGCAATTGTTAATTCAGAAAAAATATATTCCAAAAAGAACCAACACTGCATATTTTACCCTTTCCTGCATCTTGTAAACCATAGAATCTGGAGTTTGTGTTGGATCAAACTGTGGGTAAACTCTGTGTGGCATAATGTTCTACAGAAGTACAAGTAATATATCAATGCACAGAAGTACAAGTAATATATCAATGTACAAGAAAAGATGTAAGAAACTTACAGCAATTATGCTTGGATCATCGTATTCTTCTTCTGATTCCCCAGGTGCTTCCTCGGTAGGTGGTTGATTCACATGTTTGTAATGCCCTTTCTTGTTATGATCAGCGCCCCCACAAACAGAGCAATGCATGCTAACACCATGCTTGGTCAACTTCCTAACTCCTTTCTTATCCTTCTTCTCCTCTGGATCTTTTTTCCTACTTTTCTTGGGTCTGCCCATTACTTTGGTGTATATGGGTGGAAAAACAGGATTGCCATGCATCTTTTCCCATTCCTCTGGATCCCTCATTGGCCTCATATTGAAGCCATAACACTTCTTGTACTCCTCAACAGTGTAGTATGAATGGACCATGTTCTCAGGCTCAATTCTCTCATGTCTAAAACAAGCAATTGCATGATGACAAGGTATACCAGACAATTCCCACCTTTTGCAGTTACAGCTCAACATGTTCAGATCAACAATGTAAGTGTTGTTTAATGAGATAACCTGGAATACACCTCTTCCATACTCCCTCACCCTGCAATTTTTTGCCCACTCAACATACTTGTCCAACTTCTTCTGTATCTTGGGGCAAAGCCTGATTGTCCACTTTTCTGCCTCCCTTTGCTTACCAACCATCATATTTGAAATCTTCCAGAAGATGTAATCCAGCATTGATTTAATTGGCAACTCTCTACCATCCAAAATGTAGCTGCAAATTTGCACAAATATGTGTTCACACAATCAATGAAAGCAAATGCAACAGAAATCAAGCAATACATCATACTTGCAAACAATGAAACTAACCTGTTAAACACCTCACACATGTTATTCAGCAATATATCACACTTGTAGAAAGGGTCAAAGAAAGCTTTGATCCAAGTTCTTGGGGACAAGTTCTCAACCCAATTGAATGCTGCAAAGCTGCGATCTCTCATCTTATCCATGTTTCTGGTGTAGGCAGCTTCATTAGTGGATCTTGCTATGGCCCAGAGGTCATTCTTCAGTTGTTCACCCTTGTGTACTTTGTGGAAATTTTGGTAAATGTTCCTAACACAGTTCCTATGTTCTGAATTAGGGAAAACTTTCTTCACAGCATTCGTCAAACCCTACAACAACATAAACATCACAGACTCTCATGTTCTGAATCAGGGACAACATACATGGTAATAAATTATCTTATTTCCATTTAATATATGGCATGATCATTTAACATATAATGATATTCTGTCGAGCTATCGAGCTAAAATCGAGTGAGCCAACATTGGCTCAAGATCGGCTTGTTTCTTGGTCGAGCTACATAAAGTGTTCAAACTCAGCTCGTTTCTTTTCGTGTCGATCTCGAGCGGCTCTCACGAGCCTCGAGCTTTTCTTGCATCCTAGTTCCAGAACTTTGGAATAGAACATTTTACAAATAAAAGAACAAAAAAACTATGACTCACCTTCTGCCTGTCACTCATAATGGTGAATGTTGATGTATTGATTATATTCAGGTCATCCTTCAAAGAGGCTAGAAACCACTCCCAACTGTGTGTTGACTCCACTTCACATATGCCAAATGCTATAGGGAAGATACAATCATTTGGATCAATCCCAACTGCTGTCAATATATTCCCCTTATATCTTGTTTTGATGTGACAACGATCAAGGAAAATTATTGGTCTGCAGCCCTTCAAAAAACCCCTCTTACATGCATCATAAGACCAGTACAATGTTGAGAAGTGGTCCTTTGTGACCTTGGCCTTGTCATCAAACACTTCCTTTGTGCACAAGAAAAATAGGCTCCCTGGATTTCTCCTTCTCAACTCCTGCCCATAGTCCCACAAAGTGTTGTATTGATCATCATCCATATGAGAAACTATCAAAGATAATGGCCATAACACATGAACCCTAGATACGCGAAACGGGGCAGGAAGAAGATGACCAGGAGTAGATGAGAGAAACTAGACGGAGGAGAGCAGGGAGGGGGTGGGGTGGGGGGGGGCAGACGTACCATACGACGGCGCAGCTTCGCCCGGACGTCGACGACGCGGTTCATTCATCGCCTCTGACAACGGCCGCCGTCAAGCACCGCCTTCTCCGCCTCCGCCTCTGTTTGATCGGGAAACGAAGTGGTGGGGAGTTAGAATGAATGGCCAGAGATATTGGGGTACCGCTCCGCAAATATGCACAGTTGGCTTGCTCCCGCCCTTGCAGGGACATTTTTGCGCAAAAAATAAATAAGTGCAGGGGGTCTGTACAAAAACACCACGCACGCGACTCCTTGAAACGGCCTGTGTCACTGACAGTGGGCCTCTGCTTGCGTGGCATGCCATGTCATCGGCGAATACGCGGGCAGTCAACGAGAGTGACCGTATATGAACCTAAACGCAAGTTAACTGACCGAAAATCCGTATTTTTAAAGTTGTAGCACTAAACTGCACATCCAATGCAAGTTTAGTGACTACCAGTGATATTACCTCTAAAAGAGTCTGTGCGTTGTAATGGAAAAAAAAGTCTTTAAAAATAATTTTTACGTCAACCACAATAGGGGCCTTTAGATTTCGATTTTGATTCCATCGAGCCCTCTCGTGCGTTGGTGACAGGCGGCAATTGGTAGACCAAGGCGGGCATTTGCTAGAAGGCGCATAGGATTGGAGTGTGTTGGTGATGGGTGCCTAGACATGATTGTTATTGAAGACGTGAGGCCATGTTACGCCCCACACACACCTCATACACGTTCTTCATGGGACGATGATGTAATATTAAATTGATACGCGTTGCCACGCTAACCAAAGTATTATTTGATTGAATACCCCGCAAAGCGTTATTGGTCATGTTCTCTTCTTTAAAAATCAACTTTGCCCAGCCTATTCTTGGAATATTTTTTTTCCACAGTCACACATATGTTAGAGCCAATCAACCATGCACGCTCTCTTCTTTAAATATTCCGAGGAGTACATGCGCGGCTCGGACGGGAGTCTCGTAGCGAGTGATGGACAGGATGATGGTAGCTTCTAAGTTTTTTTTATAGAAAACTCGCTTAACTAATAAAATGGTACATTCCTTTATTTCTCTGGTGCATGCGGACTCCTTTGACGTGACTATAGTTCGAGTCCTTGTTCCGCTATTTATTTCACCATGAATGGTCGATGATACTTAACCATATAGTCCTTGAGCCATATTTGAAGTTCTACCAATATTTCAAAGATTGTTCCTTTACTGACACCATACACACTTGGCCGGTTATCCCGCTTTGAAGATAATCTTGGTGCAAGAATTTTACTTGTGCCACCATCAATAATAGCCTTATCGGCTAGGCTTAGATCACGGAAAAATGATGTCACGTGATCCCGGCCTATTACCTCCTTGAAAGCTTTGGCTTATTTAGCCGTCAAACCATCCTCATCTATTTCTTCATCTAGGCTTTCGTCCTTGAGTCCCTCACATAGGATCTATTATATGGAATGGCATGGTCCATGTCCTCTTTAATGCAATTTGCCTCGACATCGCCAACATAATGCTTATGAAGATAAGCCGCTGGTTCATTGCCATTGAACTCATCACCCTCCATGTCCAAGTCTTCCTTATCATTTGGCCATTCTGGACGGGGCTCAAAGGTTGGGTCAATGAAGGTTGGCTCATTGTTGTGTCATACATATCAGCCTCCGGGTTGACATGTGGATCAACCCCAACCAAGCTACTAAGGGCGTGTTCTGAACTCCTCCCAACTCTTCCAACTCCTCAAATCCAGCTTCCCAGTGCAGCTTCCAACTTCGCATAGCGATTTAATCCCGTTCGGCAGCCACGCTAGCTTCTCCCATCGCCAACATGGGCTGGCAGCCTCTATGGCCTGTCTTAGCGCCATAATGGGCCGGCTCGAACCAGCCCATAATGGGCAGGCTCGAGAGATGAGGGGTACCGATTCGATCGAGAGGAGGAGCGCCGCTTCGATGGGTCATTTTTCTATCGAGTGAGGGGGGCATCGAACCGGTACGTAACTTGGCGGTGGCAGTTCGCTGTAAATTAGGGGAACTCCAACTTCACGTTTCGGTGGAGCTGGGCCAAGCGGGCTCCTCGTTTTTGCACTACGCTCCGGCTAGCTTCTCAGAAGTTAGCTTCTTGGAGCCCATCCGTTCGGCTCAAAATCATTGGTGGAGTTGGTGGAGTTGGAAGCTGGAGGAGTTCAGAACAGGCCCTAACATCACATGAAGATGCACGCCGATTCAAGTCAATGTGCAATCGAGCACTAGCCTTCTTTGTGGCAAATAACTCGAATAATTTATCTTGTGAGGCGAAAGCACTCTCCTTATATGCTTCCGAATGAAACTCGGAGACAAGATGCATTCTCTTCCAACGAATGTGTTGTCCAAACCGAGCATTATACCTCCCGATCAAGTCAACTCCATCACTTTCATCCATCTGATTCAACCTTCTTCAAAGCTCTACCACAACCTCGTCAAGGCTAGGACTTGTCGGGAAAAGTACATATGTTGAAGACGTATCACCATCGGGCTTGCCATTCTAGACGGGGCGTACATCGTAAGTCATTGTCTGGCTGCTTCTCAGAGAGCACCTGCTTAAGATAAGTGTCGAAGGTCGGGAGGTTGCACATGGGGTCGTCAATTATGTAATGGTCGAGTGACACCTCGCCGAGCGGTGGAGGGACTTGGTACGTGTCGTGTGCCGGCGGTGGCGCCACCCCCGTCATGGGTTGAAGCTCCAGATCCAATGTTCTTTGTTTCATCTTCGTCTTCCTCACACTAATAGTCGTTGTGATTGCGGGAGAGGGGGAGATGTGGGGGAGGGGGCATTAGCCCCCTCTCTAGCCCATAATAGTGTTAATGTTATGTTCACCAAAGGACTAACTAGTTTTGCCGTGATCGCATGTGTTGCTATGTGTTGCCATTGCCGGTGCTAGTATTTATTCTACATACTAAATGGTCTCTAAATATTAAAATGTGTATAGGAAAAAATGACCATGTATTAAAAATGATGATTTTTTTAATTTATATAAAAATGTTAATCAAGCATTTAAAAAATGTTAAATGTGTATAGAAAAAAATGCTGGCAATGCATTAAAAAAGATAATTTTTATCAAGTATTTAAAAATTCAATCAAGTGTTAAAAAATGTTGATCAATCATTTGAAAGATGTTGATCAAGCAGTTGAAAAATGTTAATTGTGTATATAAAAAAAATATTGGCCACATATTAAAAATTGATGATTTTTTTATAATTTATATAAAAAAATTAATCAAGCATTTGAGAAAAATGTTGAACAAGTATCTGAAATGTTAATCAAGCATTTCGAAAATGTTAAATATGGATAGAAAAATGTTGACCATGTGTTAAAAATAAAGTTAATTCTGTATTGAAAAATGTTAATTGTGTATTAGAAAAATGTTGTTGACATATACAAAGATTGTAGAATGAAAAACAAAAGGAATAAAGAAAACCAAAAGTGTGCAACCAAAATAGAAACAAAATAGACCAAATAAAGAAGAAAATGAAAAATAAAACCGAAGAAACAAATGCAGAGATAACAAAAAAGGAATGAGAATAAAACAAAGAAAATGAGAAGAAAGAAGAAAACAAAAGGAAAAAGGAGCATTGAAAACCGAAGAAAAAATGGAGAAGAAAAAAAATAAAATAAACAAAATAAAACAAAAAATGGTGAAAACTAAAAGCAAAAAAAATGCTGGGAAAACTAGTGTTAATCGGGTTATTCTGGCACAAGTAGACCTCGCGCCTGTACTTCATCAATCACCCGCGACGAGCCTAGTGTCTAATAGCGCCGGGAATCGACCAGGAGACCAGGAATGGAATCCTTGCTCATGCGGCCGTTCCCTTTTTGTTTCCTTTCTTCTATAAGCGAGAGTTAATGGGTTAGCCCGTTATTGTAGATGCTTGCGCACTGAGAGCTCATTTCATCTCGCTTAATGCCAGATATAGCTCTCACGTGGAATGCCTGCCCAAAAGCAATCTCAGCCCCGTGCAACAATTATGACACCAATTATAATTCGAGACCTCCCAATCAACGCCTTATGCGCCACTTTACCAGCCGTCGCTCCAGCTCAAGGTTGGTTGGCCTGGCCCATTAAGCACAACCACTTGCTTAGCTCGGTCATCCATTGCCCGTCTGACCCTTGACCACTCACCGTTTGACCCCATTGCCCATTGATATTTTAAAATTTTAAAAAGAAATTGCGAGTACAGAAAGGTTCACAGTTTGGGAAAAAAGGTTGAGAATACAAACAAATAGGAATTTGAAAAAGATATTATGAACGCAAAATAGTTAAAAAAAATTGAAAAATATTTGTGAATTTGAAGAAATTTCATTAATTTTTTAATAGAAGTTCACAAATTTAAAAAAATCATGAGTTTAAACTAAAAAGTTCCCAAATTTGGAAAAGGTCGCGAATTAAAAGAAAAGACAAGAAAAATGGAATATAGAACAAAAGGAGGGCATGAAAGACACATAAAAGAAAAGGCCGGCAGGGCCAGGGAAGAAGCTTCCCAAAATCGGGAGGGCTTCGGAAAACTGAACCTCAGAATACTCTTAGATGGGCCGGTCCATTGAGAAGGATGTGGATGGAGAGGGTTTCCATAAAAAATGATTAAGCCTGCATTTGGCGCAATTTCTATTTGACACCCTCTACACCCCGAAATCACTAAAATAAGGAGTGCTTCTTTCAAAGATCACTTCCACCTCCTCATGTTGCGGCAAGTGGCGCACTACATGCACGCCACTTGTCGCAATCTGATAGTATTTTTCTTTTTTGACAGAAAAAAATTAGTGAAGACATGTAAAAGGATGCCTTCCTTTATTCTCTAAGTTTTTCGACAAATAGCTTTTAAGTTTTTTTTTTAAGAAAACTCGCTTAACCAATAAAAAGGTGCCTTCCTTTATTCTCTACTAGTGCATGCGAGCTTCTTCAACGTGACTATGGTTTGAGTCCTTGTTAGGTTTAATCTTGATTGTATCAGCATTTTAGTTTGCTTTGGTTCTGCAGCATGTAGTTCAGGTTAGGGATTGTCCGGCAAGCCCACGACGAGGCACGCGACGGAGGCGAGATGTGAGGCTGTGCAACACAGCCGGAGGACGTGATGCTGAAGAGCCGTGTGATGCGGCACGGCTGTGTGAAATAGCAAGTCGCGTCCGACGTGCGTACCTGCTTGTTGTGGCTGAGCGTGGCGGCTGAAATGTATATGCACAGGTGCTATTTTTAACACAGTATAGACGCAAGTGTTTATATACACGCACACACATATCTTATTTCTATGAGCATCTTTGAAAGACGAAGCTGACATATCATCTTGAAATTACAAAGTCATTGTAGGCACCTTGTAGTCCACGGAAACGTCTCTTCTCACCGAATGCGCATCGCGAGAATCCTGAAATAAATCAAGGAATAAATGCGATCATCAGGACTTGAACCCTGGTGGGTCGGGGATACCATAGTCCCTCTAACCATCCAATCACAGGTTGGTTCGCGCGCACATGCTATTTAAGTTGTACTCCACGACATACCCCTCACCACCACCACCATCACGCTAAATTTCATATTTTGGTCCTTTTTCGAAACTTAATCGAGATCTGGCCCTTTTGCTACCGCCAAAGTTCATGGCGGTAGGGTATAACAGCCTACCGCCAAGGTCCCTGGCGGTAGGGGTTGCGCACCCTATCAGAAATTTTTTCTAAGTATGAAACACAGTGCATGCTCACACTTACCGCCGGGTACTTTGACGACATGGTTGTACAAGCTACCGCCAGCCTGTTTGGCGGTAGGGATGTTTCCTACCGCCAAGGTGTCTGACGGTAGGTTGTTACACCCTACCACCATGGACCCTGACGATGCAAAAGGGACAGATCCAAAAAATTTACAAACTAAACTCATATCTCGATTAACTTTCAAAAAAGGGTCAAAACATGAAATTTTGTCCCACTGGCATCGTAGGCTGTGTGGGTGCCGTGATCACCACGACCACCCCGCCACCATCGATCGCAACCTGCACATGCCGCGTCTGCCTCTGTTTGGGGGCCGCCGCCCCACCTCTGGACGCCTCCTCCTTACATCGACCTGACCATGGACGACAAGAACGAGGACGGTGCCGCCTTAAGACCGCCACGGCGTCAGCGGCGGCGGCGACGGGTAGATTTGCTTTTGTTATGTTTTCTTTTTTAATTTCAACTTAAGTTCTATGTGCGTCTGTGATTTTTTTTTGACGTGAACAGCAGGAGCTCTGCTTTTGCATTAAAGAAGAATAGAGGTTTTACATGGTTCTGACAAATTCGGACCTCACGAGAGAGACAAAGAAAAAGAATAAGAGAAGACGCCATGGGTTTTTATGTGTCCCCAGCGCCCGCCTCTTTGTTGGCCTCGTAGAAAATCTTGACATCTTCTCTTATCAGTCCAGCAAGTGCAGTCGACGTCATCTCCTTCTGCTCAAATACCCTACGGTTTCTTTCTTTCCACAAGTTCCACACTATGTAAGCAGCAAGTGTGATTGCATCTCTGTTTTTGTCCTTGATTCCATCGCATGTGCATAGCCGAGACCACCACTCACCAATGGAGGTTGCCGAGGAGGCCAGCATGCCCATCCTGTCATCAGCTTGCTGGGACTGGAGCCAAACCTCTTTCGCAAAGCAGCAGGTCAGGGCGATGTGTTCGGCCGTCTCCTTTTCTTGATCACAAAAGCAACATAGGTCATTGTGCGGCAACCCCCTCGCTTGCAGACGATCCGCCGTCCAATTTCTGTTTTGCAGCAACAACCATAAGTAGAATTTAACTTTTCCTTCCATCTTGCCCCTCCACACTTGGGCCATCCCAGGCTTGTTGATTCTTGCAACAAAGTGGGCATCATAAGCAGAGACGGCAGAGTATTTTCGATTAGCGGTCAGGTTCCAGAGGATCTTGTCTTTGCTATCCGTGAGCTGGATCAACTGAAGTTCCTCCCAAAGTCAAACGAACTGATTGAGTTGCCCATCTATTGTCATTCTCTGTAGCCCAAGCATCCACCTTCCATTGTTGAGCGCCTCTCTAACCGACATCTTCTTGAATCTGGCCAGTTGGTATAACTCAGGATATATAAGACATGGGGCCTCCCCGTTTAACCATCGGTCCCTCCAGAACGCCGCAATGCTGCCGTCTCCAAGCTGAATCGACGTGCAGCTCGTAAACAACTGCTTATCCATCTCACCGCAAGGCGTCGGCGATACCTTCCATGGCCTATCCTCATCTTCCCATCGAAACCATTCCCACCTTAGACGGAGAGCACGGCTGAAGCAGTCAATGTTTTTGACCCCTAGTCCACCACATCTTATCGGGGAGCAAACTTGCTTCCAGTTGACAAGGCTTTTCCCTCCAATGTTTGCATCTGCAGCCTCCCAAAGAAAGTTTCTTCTCAACTTATCCACCTTCTTAATAAACCACTTATCCGGGGCAAAGGCTGTCAAGAAGTAAGCTGTCGTTGCCGTGACCACCGAATTGATGTACACTAATCTTCCTCTCCTATTAAGCATTCTGCTTTTTCTCAAAGAGATTTTTCCGGCCATTTTATCAATCAGCGGTTGAATCTCAACTCTCTTTGGTTTTTGAATCCCAAGGGGCAATCCCAAGTATTGGCAGGGAAGAGAGCCTTGCACAATCCCAGCAACGATCAATAACTGTTGCAGATCCCTGTCCTGGAAAGCAACAGGGTACGCCACTGATTTTGCCATGTTTGTTTTGAGTCCAGAGGCATTCCCAAACATTTCCAGAATGGCCTGGAAGCAGTGATCTCTTCTCGCGCCGGGTTGATGAAGAGCGCAGCATCATCGGCATAGAAACTCGCCCGGAATCTGGCAACTCGCGTTCGCAAAGGTTTCAAAATATTTTTCTCGGTGGCCATTTCAAGCGGTCTCTGCAGCGGTTCCATAGCAATGATAAACAACAGGGGGACAGTGGGTCTATCATGGACTTTTTACTTAAGTTACTGTAATATATTCTCATTTTAAATTATTTTGCAATGTTTTTTTTTAAAGTTCAAATCGGGCATAATGTTTGAGATGTTGTCCTTCGTTGGGCACACCACATCTGGATGACCAAATCCAGACACAGACATTCATTTTACTAACCCAAATGGATAAGATCCGGACAAAACGAACGTTTAGGGTCGTGCGTTGGACTCAACACCAAAAAAAAAAAACTATGAGCACAAATGTCCCCATTTTCCAAACATCCCCACTCCAATTTGCTCCTCTTCTTGCGTTGGATAATCCAAAGCGCAGCAAGCAAAGGCTCCAAGCAGTCGGAGCTTCGGAGGCGTCGGTGCCCGAGATCAGTGGATACCAACAGGAAGTCTTCCCTTCTCCCCCAGCCCTTGCCCGGAGCGCGGCCGACCAGATCGGCGGCAGGGGGCGGCCACCAAGGGCACCGGAGGTGATTACTGATTACTGGAGTAATTGCCTAGCACAATTTCTGATTTCTAGTTCCGTCTATTTCTGTTTCTTCATCTTAATCTTGGTGTTTATCTTGACATGGAGTGAGTCGCCGCAGAGCGTCAAGCTTCCAATTTTGTTTATCTGCATAGTAAATGCTACAGTACCAATTATTATTTCAGCAAAGTTCATCCGGTAAATTAAGCAAGGTCCAATCAAAACGGAAAGTTCATCTGGTCTTTATTGTTGTAGCCGTGTAGGTTATAATTGATTCAGACACGCACACACATACTGCAAACAACTAGAACGAGTAGCAAATGGGATATTCACTGCATCCAGAGGATGGCGCCCCCGGAGTTCTTCAGATCACAGGTGGCTCAAGGAAGGAAAATGAACATTTAGGGGATCCTGTTTGATATGCTGTTGGTTATGATCTCGTTATATGTTCCCTCGCAAAAAATAAATAAATGATCTGTTTTGGTAGCCCTTCTCTGATGCTGGGCGATGCTTGGTTGGAAAACAGAGCTGCGTCTTTACTCTTCGAACATGCTGGGCTCCTGCGGGATCTTCTATCCCAAGGTTGCTTTAGGGATGTTGGTGATCTGGTTATGTTAGATAGCCTTTCCTTTTGGCTGGTCATGTTGTGAACCTCTAATGTTTATATTAATGGAAATCAGGGGGAAACCCCTTTTACTCAAAAAAAAATACTGCATCAACAAGAGACAGGGAACGTCAGTCATATCACATCACATTGCAGGACACGAAACCAATGAAAGTTTGCCATCTAACTGTCAATTTTACTTTTGGTTTGGTGTCGTGCAAAGAGTATTTCATTCTCCATGGTAGGCCATTGTTAAAGAAATCAATGAAGGCTTTATGTTTCTCCATTGTCATGACTTCAGGATTGGGGAGAAAAGATAGCAAGAAGAGCCGTCGCAAACATGTGCTGCTGTTTGCTCAGTAATCGACGAGAGTAATCTTTGTGTTGTGCCTCCTTTCGTTCCACACACGTCATTTCAGACCCCAACTCAAGAAGAAGCAGAAATAAAGGAAGAAATGATAAAAGGAGAGGAAGAAACAGATAAATGGAGTGGAACTTCTCTGCTATGCATACCTCCTTGCTCGATCGCTTCATCTCCAAGTGCCTGAGCAGTTACACGACTTCTTGAGTGGAGGCTAACAGGAGGAAGGCCATGGAAGCCGCGGTGGTGAGCGTGTCACACGGAGCCATAGGCTCCCTTCTTGGGAAGCTCGGCGATTTGCTCGCCGGCGAATACAAGCTGCTCAAAGAAGCAAAGGGCGAGATCATGTTCCTTAAAGCTGAGCTCGAGAGCATGCGTGTGTTCCTAGAGAGGATGTCGGACGCGGAGGAGGAGGAGGCTGACAAACAAGAAAAGTGCTGGGCCGAGGAGGTCCGTGATCTGTCTTACGACATCGAGGACAACATCGACGACTTCATGCTCCGAGTGAAATGCGAGTCCGACAGCAAGCCACATGGCTTCAAGGGGTTCATCGAAAGGAGCATGAACTTGCTGACGACAGTCAACACTCGGCATAAGATCGGCAAGGAGTTGCAAGGTCTCAAGAGACGTGTCATGGAGGTGAGCGAGAGGCGCATGAGGTACAAGATTGACAGCGCCGTCTCAAAACCAAACAGCACATCCATAGATATACGCCTGCTGGCACTCTATGCGGACACAGCTGGCCTCGTGGGTATCAATGAACCGATGGACGAATTGATTGAGGTGATGCTGGATGGAGATGATGTCTGTGCTCAGCAGCAGCTTAAGGTGCTCTCTGTTGTGGGATTTGGAGGCCTTGGTAAGACCACACTTGCAAATGCGATATATCGAAAACTAGAGGGGCAGTTCCAGTGCCAGGCTTTTGTTTCTGTGTCCCAAAAACCGAACATACGGAAGATTCTTAGAAACATACTCTCTCAAGCTGGCTATGTGGTCCTGGATCAAACTAATTTGGAATCATGGGATGAGGATCAGCTGATCAGGACACTTCGAAGATTTCTTGCAGACAAGAGGTACCTTTTGTAATCTATAGTGCTTGGTTTAGTTTTGTGGGAACATATTCTTTCAGCTTGCTGGTATGCTGTTTGTAGAAATTCCTGTGGATGTGGGTAAGAAACTTACATCTTAGACCCTCTGGATGGGCACTTTATTAGTGAAATTATTTACGCCATCAAGTTCCATGAAACCTCTATAATCAAGTAATTTGTTCCATATTTGATTTTTTTTTGTCACTGAAAAACATGACACTAGATTAACACTAGTTTGCAAGTCAGAAATGTTACAATTAATTTTCATATATTCTAAAAGTAAAATTCCTCAAATGAACATCTCAATTCTTACAAATGCCTGCATAATTATTTTTTTAAAAGAGGCAACGCCTGCATAAGGTTCAGTTTTAAAGCATTTACTCATTGATTCACAGAAAAACAAGGCAACACGAGCTATCATTTATGCAATTCTAAAACCAAATGGGCCATTTTGGCACCACCAAGGCTCAACTATCATGTATATGCACTTTTGGAAAACTTAAAGGTAGAGGTTTTCTTGGGTGTGTTTTAGCCTTTTAAAGTTCATTTGAAGAAAGTGAGGATGCTTATTATGCTCCATATAATTTAACCTTCTTGGCAGGTACTTTATTGTAATCGACGACATATGGGATGCAACCACGTGGAGTATTGTTAGATGTGCTCTGCCAGAAAACAGCAATGGCAGCAGAGTAATAACAACTACACGAATCGAGACTGTGGCTACAGCATGCTGCTCCAATAGCTATGATTATCTTTATAAGATGAAATTACTTAGCAATGAAGAGTCAAGAAAGTTATTTCTCAGAAGGGTTTTTGGTTCAGAGGATGGTTGTCCTACGTATTTGGAAGACGTTTCCGCTGAAATTCTAAAAAGATGTGGTGGCTTGCCACTTGCAATTATCAGTATATCCAGCCTATTAGCTAGTCAACCAAAGATGCTGAAGGGGCAATGGGAGGACATATTGAATTCTTTGAGCTCCAACTTTGAAGTGCATCCCACCTTGGAAGGAATGAGAAAAATACTAAACCTTAGCTACACAAATCTTCCTCATTATTTGAAGACATGTATGCTGTATTTGGGTATATATCCAGAGGGTTATACAATCAACAAGAATGATTTGGTCAGGCAATGATTAGCCCAGGGTTTTATAAGTATATCACACGTGCAGGATCCGGAGGCTGTTGCAGAGGGCTATTTCAATGAACTTGTCAACAGGAGCATTGTTCAACCGGTAGATACAGATCATAATGATGAGGTGTTGTATTGCAAAGTGCATGATATGATGCTTGATCTTATTATGCACAAGTGTAGAGAAGAGAATTTTATCACTGCAGTAGACGACTTACAAGCCTTGATTGGACTGCAAGGCAATGTCCGTCGACTATCCCTCTGCTTGGATGGTGTGATAGATGGCACTACATTGGGAACAACCCAGCTCTCACAAGTAAGAGCGCTAGCAAGATTTGGTATCTCCACATATACGCCGCCTCTATCAGAGTTCAAGCATCTCTGAGTTTTAACTCTTGAATTTCCAACTAGGCTTGTGACACTTGACCTCACAGGAATGTGTCATTTGTTCCAGTTGAGGTACCTAAAAGTTGTAGCAGCTTATGGTGAAATAGTGCTACCAAGGAAAATTCGGAGACTGGAGCAATTAGAGACGCTGGAATTAAGAACTTACGAATATAGCATGGTTCAAGTTCCGTCAGATATTGTTCATCTGCGCCGGTTATTGCACCTGATCGTTCCTATTGGGATAAGTTTGCCCTCTAGGATCGGCAGCATGAAATCCCTACGGACACTGCGAGGCTTCGACTTGGGCATGAACTCAGTAGAAAACATCAGAGACCTCAGAGATCTGACCAATCTGAAGGATCTTGAAATATGCCGTGTCTACCGGAAGCAGTTGGATGAGGCAGAAGCAACAAAACTTATGAATATTCTGAGATTCTCCCTAGAAAAACTTTGCAACCTCAGATACCTGTGTATGGAATCTTATCTCCCCAGCGCATGCTCGGATGCATTGGGTTCACTATCCGCTTCTCCCCGCCTTCTTCGCAGGCTCCATTTACGGGGTTGCATGTTATCGAGGGTTCCCAAGTGGATTCAGGAGCTCCATAACCTCTACGACCTTGCACTAGGGGTTAAGGAGGTGTTGGATGATGATGTTGGAATCATTGCACAGTTGCACTCCCTTATCCACCTGGATTTGTACATCTTTGGAACTCCTAAAGAGAGGGTCACCATCTGTGGAACAGGATTCCTTGCTCTCAAGCATTTCAAAGTCGCCTGCCGTTGGACATCATACCTGACGTTTGCGGCAGGGGCAATGCCCAAGCTCCAGAGGCTCGAGATCGGATTCAATGCGCGCGAATGGGATCAGTATGGTGCTGCTTTTGTCGGCATCGAGCACTTGTCAGGCCTCAAGGAAGTCTTTGTACGTATTGGGGGATATGGTGCCGAGGAATCAAGTGCAAGAGCTGTGCAGTCCGTGTTGAGAAATGCCATTGGCATGCACCCGAGTTGTCCTACAGCTAACATCAAGTGTGATGAGAACATGCATTTTACTTTTGATGACTAGGAGGAGGTTGTGAATACTCTAGCACTTGAAGGCCAAATTCTGGTAAGAACCACCCAATGAGGCGGCAACTAATAACCCTAACACCTTCGCTCTCTCGTTGATTTTTAATAATCTCTTATGCTTGCACCCTTTATTCCCTGCAAGTTTTATTTCATGCCATGCCTGAAATGTGAAACCCTTTCCACATTTCTACATGAATCGAAGATTTTCGTGTGAAGTTCATGCAAAAAAAAAACAAACGTGCTCTTAATCCTGATGTGTTTGATTGTTGTCAACAGTATTTCTGTGTCTCACCCGCAAAAAAAAAACAGTATTTCTGTGTCAAGCTGGACTGACCAAGTTGCTATCCTGCAGCGGCATCTTGGCACCCCACTCACTCCATGTCATCATTTGTAACTGATGAACTCTTCGCTAAGAGATGTGGAAGACATGGACCTCTGTATACGCAGGTACATCTGCGTGCTACATCGTCACAAGATTGTGCTGCCACCATTTACCATATTTCTGTTAAGAACCTATTTTTTAAGATCTGTTGTACGCACTGTTCCTAGATTGAATCACATGTGAAATTTATTCTGCTTGCTAGGTGTGAGCTTGAGTTGTGTGTTTGTGTATAATCGAACGATGAATTGGTGAAAAAGTGATATGTTTCTGAAATTTCGAAACATTCAGCTGTTATATGTAAATCAGTGTGTGTGTTCATGGGAAAGCTTATCCATGTATTGATCACGATCGGCTTCTTCCACCGATCAGATGTGCAGATTTCACATGTTCCATTTTAGTCTTTGCAACATCTGAATGAAAACTGCAGGCTGTTGGTGCCAGAAAGAAATGGTTTCAGTTTTTATCTTGTTCTTGCCGGTGAATGCGCAGCTGTTAATACTGATGTGTGCTGTTATTATTTGAGGTGTCCCTTGCCCGATCCGCTGATGCTACAGCCAACAGCCTTATGTGGTGCTGGTTAGTTTTTGCTGATGTTTAGACTGATGTTTTTGCTGGTCACCGGCTCACCACCGGCCTCGCTGACAAACGCCCATCACCGGCGCCAGTGGTCACTGGTAGGCGGTGACAGTGCCATCTTGAATCCTACAAGACAAAGGATGTTTGATCACACATCAACAAAACACAAGGATCTCCCTAGTGGTTTCAGTCAATGGAAAAGGAATCCTGTAAAATAAAGTGCAAATTAATCCTTAAGAAAAATTTGCATATGCATTGCACTCAACAACAACCAACAAGATTTTATTTACAATCCTTCAAAATTCATTTGAACCAATGAGGCCCTCTTTTTAGATTAATGCCGCCTTTTTGTAAGGGAAAATTTATTTCTCCATGGCCCTCATAAAACCCAACTGAGTCTCTACAGAATCATCCATGGCTACCAACAGGTGTGGAAGAAATTAAAGAGAACAACTTCCTGGTTGGACTTTTTTCAGTCCACCAATGAGTGGCCAAAAGCCTGATGTCTGCTCCACTTGTGAGCCTGTCTACTCACACACTACACAGAGGCCACCAGATGATGCTGCCGGCCCACTGTCTGCAAGTGCTGCAGTCTTTTCTCCTGCACCCCTTCCACAAAGCAATGGATGGATTCCCAAATCCCCTCCTTTTTTTCATTAGCAAACACCTGTAAGTGTGTGCCTGGTTACAGTTTAATCTAATCATCATTGTCCACCATATGCATGATATGGGCATCTCACCGCCACCACAAGAGAACACTAGGATTATCGCATTCAGTTTTAGACTTTTAGTCATTTTAGCTAATGTGGGAGAATATTATGTGTCGAACAGAGAGTGAGCGTCGTACTGTCATGGAAAGGGTTTATTAGGAGTGGGTATTTAGTTGGTGCTTGACACTTGTGGGTGCAATTGCAAAGCTTTCCCCTGTCCATCAATATTATGTGGTGCCTTTTCTTTTCTGAATTTAAAGAGTGCCAACTTCAGCACTAATCAGTGGTGCAGCATACTGGAACCTTCCAGAGTAACTGAGTGGAGTATTCTGTTTGATGAAACTTATGTTCACTAAATCTGGTAAGAGGCCCATTCTTTTAGGAAATCCATTCTGTCTTGTAGCAAGTTCATGAGCTGTACGCAATCTCTGAAATCATACCAATTATCATATTTGTGAACATATACTATACGAGTCTTGCATTTTGTTTTCAACCCCAAGAACATACATAAAAGTTTTTTGGGAATTAAACTATAAATTGTAGGTATATATTTTGCTATTAACATATATGTTTTAGGTAAAGGACAGCATGAAGTGGCCATGAAGATCTGCAACATCCTCTATCTTAACATACATATTTGCCTCTTAGCCAGACAACAAGTGGATTCCACCACCTCCATCCCAACAACATACTTTATGCCTGCACAGACAGTTGACATGTTCTGAGCCGTTGCTTCAATCCAGTGCTCCTCATAGGATTAAGCAAAGCCAATTAAGCAAAAGACAGCACCATCATAGATCACACATCCCTCAAGGAAGAACCACAAAGATAGATATCAGGAAATTCAGAAGATAACATTTCCATGAACATCAGGTCTACTTGGCAATAGTGCTATGGCTGACCCATAATAATCATGCGGTTTTGTTTAGCATATCCTCCATGCGCCCTGCCATTCCGACGCTAACTTTGCGGGTGCATGAATGGTTATCAGAATATCAGAAAGGTGGCTGGAATTTGTCTGGTGGAAAATAAAGTTGACATATACTTGATATATGAAACCTTGGACCAGGGAGAGGTAAAGGTTGATTAGTTAATTAGAAATTAGTACATGCTGCTATCTTATGGCCAAATGGTAATAAGTGATATGGCCACCTTGCTCTGATCAGTTGGTCAGCTGCAAAGCATGCCACTTTCTTTCAGAGTGGCCATGAAGCATGCCTTTCGGTCCTCTGATCCGAGAAAAAGTAATTCGTATCAGTACATCTGATTAGCTATCTGACCATAGATTTTGTGGCTGGTAAAGATGGCACTTGGATTGTAGCTGAAGGGACTGGTAGCTCCTGGATTTTTGTTTGGGTGAAGATAATTTGATCATGTAATTTAAATTTTTCTTGTGCTTATATAGTACATATGTCAGAAGTTTCCCGTATGCATCATATGCAGGCCATTTTCAAGATATACGTTCTATTTAATTATTTTCGGCAGTTTTTCCGGGTTGACCATTTCTGTCTTAATCATGAGAACAAGTTAATTTAGGCCAGTCACACATCACAAGTAACTAAACATGGGAAAAAACAATTTCAAAATTCAAAAGAAATACCGCAGCTAGCCCTATCCCAGTTAATTTATTTAGCACCAACTCCTTTGTATAACATTTTGGTTGATATGAATTATGAAATCTACTTGGTTGCTTCATCAACAGACCTTCCATACCTGAATATCTGA
The DNA here is from genome assembly GCF_018294505.1 of Triticum aestivum. Lineage (NCBI taxonomy): Eukaryota > Viridiplantae > Streptophyta > Magnoliopsida > Poales > Poaceae > Triticum > Triticum aestivum. Next base: position 25,374,659 of record NC_057809.1, read on the forward strand.
AAGTGACAGGTCAATCCTTGAGGTTTGGACTTCTGGCCATTCCTCATATCATTGTTCAAATTGGCAATTGTTTTTCCCTTCAGAAAGTAGACTAGCCAAAGACAAAACATTTTTCTTCCAACAGACTGCAAGTGGCTGATGTGCTAATCTGCACCGATCTATGTCCACATCTACATGCATCATCCTTAATTAATCCTGTATTAAGTTCACCTTACCTACCCAGTTCAGTTCGTCTCATTTTTTTACAGTGGTGTCCAAATCCAGGGCAGAGCGCAGTCAGTAAAACCGGCAATTACCTCGTTGGAACCATTAAACCTGTATGATCCAGAGGTCTCAGCCATGCGGTATCCTACAGACCTAGACTAATTTTCATCTGAAGTAGAGTAGTGCTTGGCTTAATTATATCTGAAGGCAAGGCATGGATTGCAGAGTTAGGAAACTTATGTTAAAGAAACATTACATCTGATCTGACTTTCTTGCAGATGGGTGCATGCACAGAAAGAGGAAGCTTCTGATGTTAGTTAACTCTTAGGTGATCTGAGCAAGTCATCGGCGCATCGGCGCCGGCCGGCTGTTTTCTGAAGAACAATAGAATAGAAAGTACGCTTGCTTAGGAAGGCGTGACCAAGGCGTAGACCTCAATTTTTGTTTAGGGACCTGCATTTGACTGTTTTCTGAATTTTTGATGCAAATACTTTTTTCTCTAGATAGATAGATACAGTAGATCTCTGGCTTGGCCTGCGTACGTACTCAGTCATTCTGAAGCTGGCTCCTGCTGTCAGTAATTCTCAAAAAACAAATTCAGCCGGTTCAAAGCTCATTCTGAATAGTGACAGCGCTGTGATTATTGCTGATCACTCGACAGAGTAGTAATCACTCACGGTTGGAGTAGAGTAGAGAACTTGGGTTGAAGAAACATTACGGCTGATCTGACCTTTGTGCAGGTAGGTGCATGCACAGAAAGAGGAAGCTGCCTATCTTAATTAATCCCTAAGTAATCCGAGCAAGTCACTGCCGCCGGCTGTTCTCTGAAGAAAAACAAAGATAAAATATACACACTTGCTCAGGAAGCAGGCATGAATGGCAAGGCGTAGACCTGAATTTTCGTCGCCGACACAACATTTTCTACTGCCACTTGTAAATAATTTTTCCTCCTATATATATATATATATAGACAGATAGAAAAATAGATAGACCCGCGACTTGGATTGCGTAGTTCTCATGAAATATTCACCTGTGTTCAAAGCTCATTCTGACTTGTGACAGCGGTGTGATTAGCACTGATCACTTAGGTAAATCCTCTGTGCTCATTTGCCTGCGTGATCTGACGATTGGAGCTGGGGGCGCCACGTGTCAGCCTCCTGCGGCCGTTGACCTCGCTCCTATCCCGCCTGCCCCCGGCCCCTACCTGACCTGACCGCCATTAGAGTAAGCAATCAAGCTCCTCATCCACTGTGATCAGAAAGGAACCATGAAAATGACACAGCACAAAACAATGCCCCCGATCTAGTCTAAAGTCTAAACACACTGGCTGGCTAGTAGTTAGTGTAGGTGTATATATACATATATATACACATGAGTCCACCTACATCCAGGAATTCCATTTAATCGGAGGAAGACGACGAAGAAGAAGAGGAGGAGGAGGAGGAGGAAGCAAGGTTGGTTAGCCAAGAGTCAAACCCCGCCGCTGAGTCTGACAGAGAAGCTCGGATAGTTAGCTACAGCTGATCAGCAACCTCCATCCTTCGACGACAAGGAGGTTTGCTTCGATCGATCCACCAATGTGGGCTCTTGAATGAGCAATCGTTAGCTGGAAATGGCGGGCCGAGGCAGGGGTGGTGCACTGGCGGCGGTGGCGGCGCTGCTGCTGCCGGTGATCGTGCTGCTGTCGCGGTGCGGGAGCGGCGCGGCGCAGCCCTCGCCGCGGTGCGGGGCCGGTGACCTCGCCGCGCTCAGAGGGTTCTCGGCCGGCCTTGATGCTCCGGTGGACGGATGGCCGGCCGTCGCTGATGACGATGAAGGCGGCTGCTGTGCGTGGCCTGGCGTGGTCTGCGGCCGCGCGGGCGTCGTCGTCGGGGTGGTGCTGCCGAACCGGACGCTGCGGGGGGAGGTGGCCGCGTCGCTCGCCGGGCTCACGGCGCTCCGCGTGCTCAACCTCTCCGGCAACGCGCTGCGGGGCGCGCTCCCGCCCGGGCTCCTCCGGCTGCGCCGCCTCGAGGTGCTCGACGTCAGCTCCAACGCGCTCGCCGGCGCGATCGGGCCCGGGCTCGACCTCCCGGCGGCGCGGGTGTTCAACGTGTCCTACAACGCGTTCAACGTCAGCCACCCGGTGCTCGCCGGCGCCGTGAACCTCACGGCGTACGACGCGTCCGGCAACGGCTTCGACGGCCCCGTGGACGCCGCCGCGGTCTGCGCGTCCTCGCCGGGGCTGCGGGTCCTGAGACTGTCCATGAACAGGCTCTCCGGCGACTTCCCTGTCGGGTTCGGCCAATGCCGGTCGCTCCTCGACCTCTCGCTCGACGGCAACGGCATCACCGGCGCGCTCCCAGATGACCTCTTCACCGCCACGTCGCTGCGGTACCTCTCCCTCCACACCAACTCCATCTCCGGCGAGATCCCGCCGGGGCTCCGCAACCTCACCGGCCTCGTCCGCCTCGACTTATCCTTCAACGCATTCTCCGGCGCGCTGCCCGAGGTGTTCGACACGCTCGCCGGCACGCTCCAGGAGCTCTCGGCGCCGAGCAACCTGCTCACCGGTGGCCTTCCGGCCACGCTCTCGCTGTGCGTGAACCTTCGCGTCCTCAACCTCCGCAACAACACGCTCACCGGCGCCATTGGCCTCGACTTCCGCGCCGTCAATAGCCTCGTCTACCTCGACCTGGGCGTCAACAAGTTCACGGGCCTCATCCCGGCGAGCCTCCCCAAGTGCGCCGGCATGACGGCGCTCAACCTCGGCCGAAACCTCCTCACCGGCGAGATACCGCCGTCGTTCGCCGCGTTCCCGTCGCTCTCCTTCCTGTCCCTCACCGGCAACGGCTTCTCCAACGTCACGTCGGCGTTGAGGATACTGCAGCGCTTGCCCAACCTGACGAGCCTCGTGCTCACCAAGAACTTCCGCGGCGGCGAGGCGATGCCAGAGGACGGCATCGATGGGTTCGCCAAGATGGAGGTGCTCGTCATTGCCAACTGCGAGCTCACCGGCGCGATCCCGGCGTGGCTCGCTGGGCTGCGGAAGCTCAAGGTGCTCGACATCTCGTGGAACCGGCTCGCCGGCCCGATCCCGCCGCTGCTCGGCGAGCTCGACCGCCTCTTCTACCTCGACATATCGAACAACTCGCTGCAGGGGGAGATCCCGGCCAGCCTGACGCGGATGCCGGCGCTGCTGGCCGGCAGCGGCAATGGCGGCGGCGGCGACGACGAGAAGGTGCAGGACTTCCCGTTCTTTATGCGCCGGAACGTGTCGGCGAAAGGACGGCAGTATAACCAGGTGAGCAGCTTCCCGGCGTCGCTCGTGCTGGGGCGGAACAACCTCACCGGCGGCGTGCCGGCGGGTCTGGGTGCGCTGGACAGATTGCACATCGTCGACCTGAGCTGGAACGGCTTCTCGGGGCCCATCCCGCCGGAGCTGTCGGGGATGACGAGCCTCGAGTCCCTCGACGTGTCGCACAACGCGCTCTCCGGCGCCATCCCGGCGTCGCTGACGCGGCTCAGCTTCCTCTCCCACTTCGCCGTCGCGTACAACAACCTCTCCGGCGAGATCCCCATTGGCGGCCAGTTCTTCACCTTCTCCAGCGCGGACTTCGCGGGGAACCCGCTCCTGTGCGGTTTCCACGTGGGACGGAAGTGCGACAGGAAGGGGGTTGATCCGGCCACGGACGGCAGCACGACAGGGAGCAATGACGGCCGAAGGAGCGCCGCCAGCGCCGGCGTCGTGGCGGCGATATGCGTCGGCACAACGCTGCTGGTCGCCGTGGGCCTTGCCGTGACGTGGCGGACGTGGTCGAGGCGGCGGCAGGAGGACAACGCCTGCAGGGTGGCCGCCGGGGACGACGAGGAAAGCACCGACTCGTCCGCGGCGAGGTCGTCGACGCTGGTGCTCCTCTTCCCCGACGACGAAGAAGAGGAGCAGACGACGGCGGTGATCACGCTTGACGATGTGGTGAAGGCGACGGGGGACTTCGACGAGACCCGCATCGTTGGGTGCGGCGGGTTCGGCATGGTGTACCGCGCGACGCTGGCCGACGGGCGCGACGTCGCCGTGAAGCGCCTCTCCGGCGACTTCCACCAGATGGAGCGCGAGTTCCGGGCGGAGGTGGAGGCGCTCTCCCGCGTGCGCCACCGCAACCTCGTCGCCCTGCGCGGCTACTGCCGCCTCGGCAAGGACGTGCGCCTCCTCATCTACCCGTACATGGAGAACGGCAGCCTGGACCACTGGCTCCACGAGCGCGCGCACGCCGGCGACGCCCTCCCCTGGCCGGCGCGGCTGCGGATCGCGCGGGGCGCGGCGCGCGGGCTGGCGCACCTGCACGGCGGCGGCGCGCGGGTGATGCACCGGGACGTGAAGTCGAGCAACATCCTGCTGGACGCGGCGATGGAGGCGCGGCTGGGGGACTTCGGGCTGGCGCGGCTGGCGCGCGGGAGCGACGACACGCACGTGACCACGGACCTGGTGGGCACGCTGGGGTACATCCCGCCGGAGTACGGGCACTCGCCGGCGGCGACGTACCGGGGCGACGTGTACAGCATGGGGGTGGTGCTGGTGGAGCTGGTGACGGGCCGGCGGCCCGTGGACATGGCGGCGCGGCTCGGCGCGCGGGACGTGACGGCGTGGGCGGTGCGGCTCCGGCGGGAGGGGCGGGGCCGCGAGGCCGTGGACGCCGCCGTGCCGGGGCGGCACCGGGAGGAGGCGGCGAGGGTGCTGGAGCTGGCGTGCGCCTGCGTCAGCGAGGACCCCAAGGCGAGGCCCACGGCGCAGCAGCTCGTCCAGCGGCTCGACGCCATCGCCGCCGCCGCCGCCGCCGCACCGGAGATTCGCTCCGGCACGGTAGATAACTGAAGCTTGTGTAGATAACTGAACCGATACTACAGTAGCTAGCTGTGACAGTAATATCTCGTGTAAATTTTGACAAGAGTTGTTGATTCGTGTGTAAAGATTGAATGGACGATGATTAACTCAGCGGGATTGCTAAATCTCAGTCGATGCTATATTCCTACATTTTACATGAAGAACTGTGTAAAGTTTGCATTGATTTTTTTAATATGTTCTACTAATTGACCAAGATTTAGTTAAGTTTCGATCCATTAAGATCTAGCCACACCGATTAATTCAGAATTTCAACTCTGCACCGCATCCAAGAGGTTGGTTTAAATAAAAACAAGCAATACATTTCCCACAAAAAACAAACCAACAAGCAACACTTATTTTGGCCAAAAGGCAATACATATATACTGTATTTAGTTAACCACAAGAACACAAGCAAATGCAAGGTATATCGATCCCACACCGATTCCAAAGGGATCATTTGAAGTTTTGATGTCTTTGAAAACATATTTGACAGACTGATCTTTTTTTGAAATAGGCTTTCGTCCCGCTTTATAAATAAAGCAACAACCGAAGAAGTAGCCACGGCACCTGGAACGGCTGATCTTGCCATAATGGACGTACTGGACGCTGCCCACCAGCGTCTCATGGAAGTCCTTTGCGATTGAAACAGAGGATAAGCTAAACTAGTTTATGGGAAAAGGACTAATAGCCATTTTTCCAAATACTCGTTTTTCCGGGTTTTGGGAAACCAAGTTTTTCTTATCCATGGATTAGTTAGACTAACCAAACATGGTTTTGGGTGGTTAGATACCTAAACATGATTAGTGGAAACTGGCTTGGTATAACCATCGTGTCCAAACAACGCCTTAGTGTTGAAAGGTGCCTCTATGTAATTCCAAAGTTGCCTAAATATGATGCTCAGTTGCCTAACATGACGAAAGTTGTGTGCTATCATTTCTCGGTTTTCTACAATATACTTGCTAGCTGAATTCAGTCACTAGTACACATGATTCAGGAAAGTTGCTTATGTTTAGCACCAAAGTTACCTCATCTAGCATTGAAGTTGATTTTGAAAAGAAAAAAATCACCGAAACATATTCATACGAGATCTAGTTTTGAAGAGCTCATCGTGAAAAACCTAAGGATAAAAATAGATCTTTGGTGGTCCACCGTAGAGCTCCTATGTAGTCGTTTGTTTTCTCGCTTAACTAATTTGTATGAGGCGATACAGCTGAGATCAGCCAACGGTTCGAGTGCTTAGCACAATGTGCCACTTAACCGCTTCTTCAACCCCAGGATGCGATGAGTTATAACTAAAAAAAATTGGAACGGGGTAAAATGGGATGATGTCAGCACATGCTTGTGTTCCTTCAAAATAGAAATAGATTCCCAGTTATCGAATAACAAGGTACACCCAGCCCCATCATACCTGCGTTTACCTTCCAAGAATCGGCATCACGGTCGCACGAGCACGCCGAGATCCAACGGCTTGGACAGGATGCACTCACTGTCATCAAAAAGTGTAGTTGCACTACATGTACTTCCTCCGTTCACTTTTGTAAGTCATTTTAGACAACTCAAAATGGGCTGTTTTGTACATTGTCTGAAATGTCTTCAAAGTCTTATAAAAATGAACAGAGGGAGTATTTATGATAACTCAATTCCTCGATTATCATGCATGCAAGTGATGAGAAGGCTACATGCCACAGGTACCGCCAGACAAGACCTAGCAAGAGGACACACGAAACGGCGAAGTAACCGAAAGCTCGCCATTACAATATCTATCCGGAACCCCTCTCCACACTTGGTCCCGTACAATGCTGAGCCAAACAGAGGGGGGGCAGTGGCGAAGCCACGCTTGGGCTGGGTAGTCATTTGACTACACAACATTTTGCGAAACCTATATACATCAAGTAGAAATCATGCCAAAAAAATCTTATAAATGCATGCATCTGACTACACAATATTCAGTTGACCACACATGATTCGATTCCTGGCACCGCCACTGAGGGGGGGGGGGGGGGGGGGGGCTTATCCAAGCAGAACTCCCTAAATCGTCCTCGTATGTTCAGACGGGAGGAAACAAGAGTGTTTGGACAATTCACCACATCAAACTCAACTCCGCAGAGCACTTTATCTTCTTCTTTTTTTGCCATAGTAATTATATGCACATAACCGGACAATTTGGATGCCATAGTAATTGTATGCACGTGACCGGACAATATCTCCCTTTTTTGCCATAGTAATTATATGCACAATTTGGATGCCATAGTAATTATACACACATGACCGCAGAATATATTCTTTTACCCGTTGGCTAGGTAGCTAAGGTTGCTGCCAGGGCCGGTCCTGAGATTTTGGGGGCCCGGGGCGAGATTAAAACCCGGGGCCCTTAATGTAGACACCATAACAATACAAATTAATATGCATATGTATGAAATAATACCATTAACACCTACAACCATCCAAAATCAGTATATATCAAACAAATTATACATATTACCTAAAAATGTCCTAATCCATCATGTGCTAAGGATATCTGATTCCCGCTAATGGTAGACTTGAAGATCTTATAGTAGAAGCAAAAAACTTTGTCAACATCTTTGGAATAAACTCCTACTAATGCTAGACTTGAAGATCTTACAGCGGAAGCAAAAAGCTTTGTCGACATCTTTTGAATAAAATAGTCGTTTTTATCATGTTCCTCCTCATTGCTTAATTTCCTATGATAATGAGAATTTGAATAGCATCTTAGATGGTATGCCATTTTTTGTCCTCTCTCATGGACCCTTTCTCAACTAAGATGTTTCTTGTATTTGTATCAAAATTATCCCAATTTTTCATAAATATCAGTAGTATAAACTGGTTATTCATGATCACTAGCTGACTGTGCATGTATATCCAATGAATTGCCTACATGCTCAGAGCAACTTACGTTGTTATCGTTGCTGTTGGTTTCGATATTTTATTCTCGCTGATCAAATTCTGAATTGCCATTAGTTTCGATATTTCCATGCTGTGATTGTACTAATTCATCTACAACTTTCTTACGGATGACAGGATAAGACACAATGCTGAAAATAAATAAATAAATTACATCAATTGACAATTGTTGAAAAATACCGATGTGCCAGCTATTCATCTAGAAGACAAGGCAATATGAATAGAGGATATACCTTGGATGGTCGAATCGTCGATGGACGGAGAGCAAAGCAGGGTTCCGACGGCCCCCATGGAGTTAGGGAATTGAAATAGGCGGTCGACCTGAATTTGTGTGGAAAATTCGAGTTAGAAGAAAAGGGAAAAGGAGCGGTGAACTCACAGTCGCGAAGAGATAACCGCCAGTGGCCGCTGAGATGAGAATCGCTGCGTGAAATGTGTGCGTGATGGAATAGAATGGGATCAATCTGTTCCTTTTTTCGGCATGCACGTACTAACCTAGGAAAGAATCGGAAAGGATCAATCAATTCCTTTTTTCTCGGCGTGTACGTAGTAACTAATAGGAATGAACGAATCGATCGTTGGATCCCTTCCTCGCTGATTTTTTTTGCTGACCGGAAATATATTGGACCGAAGCTTACATGTATACCTGGGGAGAGGCCCCTCGATCTTGGGGGCCCGGGGTGGCCACCGCCCCCCCCCCCCCTGCCCCCCCTCAGGGCCGGCCCTGGTTGCTGCCAACCCATCCGAGTTCGAGTCCTGACATGGACGCGCGGTGCTCATAAATTTTCTCTCATAAAAAACTAACAAGGGTTAGTCCTTGAGTTGGTCTTATTTTTTTAATTGGAGCAACTCCAATGAGGCGACCCATTTCGTCCGCGGCCGTCCGTTTGGGTTGGCGCGGACAAAAAAGCTGGCCCAACGCGCCGACCCAAACGGATGCGCGTCCGCTTTCGTCCGTCTGCCGACCCATTCCCGGCCCATTTTTGAGGCTAATTTGCGTTGGCGCGGACACAAGATGGACGCGCGCGCTCGCCCTCTTTCCTCACCGGGCCCGCTGGTCGGTGGCACATTGGATTCACACACTCGCCCGCCTGCTACGTCGCCGATGCCGCCGGCCATTTTTTCATATTAAAATGGATACATAAATAGTTCTAGTGTACATAGATAAAAGAAAAAGACCACTACTCGTCGTTTTCTGACTCCGACTCGGTAATGTCCTCCTTCGACGTTTGAAGATAGGCGTCAGCAAGCTGCTCGTCTTCAAAGTCCCAACCCGACGTTTCTTGTAGCTTCAGTTTCAATTGAGCTGCCTGCTTCCGCGAACGCTTGTCCTCCCGATAGGCGGCTCGCTCCCTCCTCCTCGCGTCCCTCTCCGATCTCAATTGCTTATAGAACTGGCGCTCGTCGACGATGTCCTGCGGGAAGCCTCCTCGCCACAGCACCAAGGCTTCCACGTCCTTCTCTGTGATGGAGAGGCAACGCTGCCACCTCCGATGGACACGACGATCCTCGTCGGTAAAAAGCCGCGGGAGAGGCGCCACGCCGCCGCGTCGTGCGCGCGGACCGCCTCCTCTGCGGTGTCGAAGGTGCCGAGGACGAGACGTTTCTCGCGAAACCAGATCTCGGCGGAGAAGGCGCCGGAGCGGCGCTCGCGGACTCCGCGAAAATCCGAAGCGCGTAGGCGGCGGATCGACATGGTGGCGCAGAGGCGGCGAAAGTGGGCGGCCGACAGAGTGTGGAGGGAGCGCCTTCTTTTATAGCGATCGTCGGCCGCGGCGCGCGCGCGAACCTTTCCCGCGCTCTGGAGCGCCAAAACCAGCGCGCGCGAACCTTTCCCGCGTGTTGGAACGTCAAAATCAGGGCGACGACACGATGTTAAACGCGTGCGGTCATGAAAATGGGTCGGCCCGTTGCGCGCACTGCTGACCCAAAACTAAAAGAGGATGAACGGCGGGCGGGCAGCCGACCCAAACGGACAAAAAGCGAACAAAAACGCCATCCGTTTGGGTCGGCCCGTTGGAGTTGCTCTTATATGCACATGACCGGACAATTTAGATGCCATAATAATTATACACACGTGAGCAGGCAATTTAAAGGCATCACCCTGAGGCTATGCATTGGCCATGGCCTAAAATAGCCCCATCGTCAGCACTCGGCAACGACAGTGAAGCACGGAGAAAGAAAGACCTCCCTTGTCAGCAGGATCATTCGAAAACACGTCATTGCATGATGCAGATTTCTAGCCAATCGTCCACAACCTCATATAGTCCGACGAGCAGTTTCCAGTTTCCACACAACGACGCACCACACGCCATTACAGAATATAGAGATTTGACATGTTAGACGGAAAAGAGACCAAACAGAAAAAGGCGACGTCAAGCTAGCAACAACTTTCACCATGGACGAGTCACCGTCTGCTAAAGCCATGGATGTTTTCGGTCCGAAACAGTAATCAGAGATTGACAGCCTGCATGATGCAAGAAGTCACCTGCACCATGGAAGTTTTCTAAAGATTCAGCGTCGTGCTGCTCGTCGGCGCTTCCTTCTCCGTCCCCGACGGCGACGGCGCTGGAGGTTTCATGGACAGTGCTGGTGGTTTCATGGACAGTGGTAAAACCTGGGCAGGAGCCATGGCGGCTTGCCCGGCCGCCATCACGATCTTGTGCGACAACTCACGGTTTGAAGGCATATGAAGAATACCCTTTGCTTGCGGCGTGCTGCTCCCAGCAGTAGACGCAGCAGTGGTGACAGTCAACTGGGAGGCCAGAAGCGGCGGCTTCACTTCCTTTTTGGGCTTCTTGGCCCCGCGACGCTTGGCAGAAGGAAGTGGCAAGGCTTCAGGCGTCTCGCCCAGCAAACTCTTTCGATGCACGGAGCAGTGATCCGTCCCCCATTTTGCGCTGGAGTTGCATCCTTGGAACTGGCACCGACTGCCGCCGCCATGCTTGATGCAGAAATCCGTGCGTCCTTGTGCACTCTTTGTACATCCTTCGGATTTGCACCGCCTTCCCCCGCCGTGCCTGATGCAGAAGTCTGTGTTCCCTTGCGCGCCCTTCACGCACCCTTCGAATTTGCATCTCTTGCCACCACCATGCCTCACGCAATGCTCACTGCGGCCCTGGCCACATGCAGCGTTTGGACATCCAGCAACGATGCAACGCTTCCCTCCTCCATGGCCGATGCATAGAGGTGTGCCACCATGTGCGGCTTTCACACAGTCCCGTACTAGGCAACCCTTACTACCACCACTATGTAGCTTGCAGTACAATGCGTTACTCTGGGCCTGCTTTTTGCAGTTGTCGTGCTTGCAAAGCGTGTCAGGGCCACCCAAGACTAGTTGCTCAGTGTTTCCCTCAGTATTCCCAGATCTATCATTGAGTTTGCCTTGATCATTCCCCTCATACTTGATACTTACATCTTGCTCTGCACTGGCACTGGGTTCAGTACACTGTCTGCCTTTAACAGGGGGCATGTATAAATCTGAGGTTTTCTGTGAACTCTGGAGGTAACCAAGCTGTTGGGATGAATGCCCTCTAGTGTGACTATTGCAGTACATTACCCTTCCACTGACAATTTCATCGCAGCCAGGTTCCTGGCAACATTTCCTGTCTATTTTACAAAAAAGGAAACACGTAAGGAATACAAGGTACATCCATATAAAGAACAACATACAAAAAAATAGGACTGAGCTTCAGTGCCGTAACTGCACCTGCAGTTAGGTCACTGACATGTGGTCCTAACAGATAGCTGGCCCACATGTCAGTGACCCAACTGCAGGTGCAGTTACGGCACCAAAGCAGCGTCCAAAAAAATAATGCAACTTGGAATCCTCTGTGTGTAATTAACTTCATCAGTACCTTGAGGCTGAGAATCATCTCCACAAAATGTAAACTTGCATAACGAGTGACTATGTGGATTCAATACCCAAGAAGAAATAAAGAAACACAAAAATAAACAAACTTCTTCTCTGTTTGATATGAAGAATTATGCGTGGAAAATCACATGCTTCTAGAAAACTGCAGCAGAGAACATACCAGCAACGGAACCATCCGCCGTGAGCTTCTGTACCCCCAAAAAAGTAAGAACAAGAAATGTCAGGATAAAGTGATTATAGAGACATATAATACTTGAGACTGACCAACTTACCTCTATATGAGTGATATGATCATGCCCCATTAAGATTATATGTTTATCTGCAACGGATCAAAGCATATAGTATGGTTAAAACATAGAAATAAGTTAGCATTGTTAGATGAGCAACCTATCTCTATTGTATAGCCCAAGGGGGAATATATATATATATATATATATATATTACAAGGGACTTGGATTACAAGCAAGGAAAACTAGACTGATACGAATACGTAAAGAAACCTAGACCACCAATTAATACTCCTTGCATTTGAAGAATATAACACTAACAAATAGTGAAATCCAAAATCAGTGTCTCTATAGTGTCAGTTCATGGAGTCTTCAAAAACCTGTTGAGTAAAGCCAAGGTGGGCTAGAAGAAGCATGTCGCAAAAATCATAGCACAAGAAACCAGCGGCAAAAGAAGCTCGGCGACAAGAGAATGGGCATAGATCAACAATAATGCAAAAGGAGGCCACTGAAATCCTCTAGAAGAAAATCATAACCAGAAGGGCCAAATTGTACACAAAAGGATCAGGACAAGAAAGAAGGTTGACATGACAATAAAGGTTTGACGGACTCACATGACATGATAAACATGAAAGAGCAACGGACTTGGTGAACACGACGGAAAATAGAAAGCTAGAAGCTAGGAAGCACACAGGAGTCAATGATGTACTCCCTCCGTTCCAAAATAGATGACCCAACTTTGTATTAACTTTGTACTAAAGTTAGTATAAAGTTGAGTCATCTATTTTGGAACGGAGGGAGTAGGAGCCACTGTGGTGCGAAGCATCCCATGGATCACCATGAACCCCACAAATTCCAAGTGGGCCGTTGACAAGAGCTCGTGGGCATGCTATTGAAACCGAGGTGACTTGGTTCCTCTATGAGCTCCCTATACTTTCATGTGAGACATGGGTACTACCTCATTCCGGAACTTTGGGAATTCTCAGGCGTAAAGAAATCAAGCAAAGAGAAGAAGGGACTGGGAGGTGAAGCAGGGACCATCATTAAGAAGCAAAGCTTGCCGAAATCTGCCAAGTTAGACAGTCCGACCTGACCCTACGTCCAACTTAACCAGACGCACTCTGGACCGTGTCGGAATGTCCAAACTCATGTGATATGTGAACAATATAGCAGTACTTGCACACATATAGCACGGACTTCTGAAAATAAATTGCACAAACATGACAGTACATTTTCTGCATAGACAAAGATGTACATTTTCTGAAAATTGTGCACACATAAGCACTCATGGCAGCGCATTTCCATACATACATCAGTCTCCAATAACCTACGACATAAAATTGCACACATATAGCAATTTGCACACGCACAGAACTAGACCTAAGTAAAAAAGTAAAAAATTAAATAAATAATGCAGTGTGCATTCACAGTAAAAAACAAGATGAACCAAACCATGGAGAAGAAGAGCAGGGGAGGAGCTCACCTTGCTCGGGACGGGGAAGAAGAGCGGTCGTCCTGGTGCTTCCCCTGGCTCGGGATGGTCTCTCGGGCGTCGGGCCTAGCTCCTCTAAGCCATGGTGTCGCAGCTCCTCCCACCCCGCGCGACCGGCGGCGCCGAGGACGGGATCCGGCGGGAGTCAGCCTAGGACGGCCGGATCTGTCGGCGGAGGAGAGATTCCGGCCGGCGACGGGGGCGGCTGGGCCTGGCGGCGGGAACGGCGGCGGCGGCGACTTACAGGAGAAGACGAGGGAGAGGGGAAAGATGAGAGCGAGCAGTGTGCGGGATCGAGAGTAAATCTGAGATCGTTTTTTTTCATTATTTTTTTAACAGTTGGGTGTGTCCTACACAGACCTGGCCAAACGGGCCGGCCCGAGACGGCCCATGCTAATCATGCCAGGCACGGCCCGGCCCATGGAGGCACGTTTAGTAAGCGGGCTGTGCCGTGCCGACCCACGTGCTGCACCTTCAGGCCCAGGCACGGCCTATTTAGTAAACGGGCTGGCACATTGGCCCGTTTAACACGCTGGGTTGCACATTTTCAGACTGTTGGAAAGAAAATGTATTTTACATTTTCAGCCCGTTGAGCTGATTTTTAGGCCTATTGGACTGTTTTTTACGTGTGTGTGTGCATATATATAACCCGCATGCCTAGCCTACAGGTCAAGGCACGGCCCGTTTAGCCCGTGTCGTGCATGGCCATGGCAGGTCGTGCCAGCGTGCTCGCCGGCCGGTCTGGTTGGCTCGGCCCGTTTGCCCAGCTATAGTCCTACAGGCTCAAACCGTGGTTGCCCAATCGGTTATTGACATTGGTTTAGGTCGCTCCTCTACTCACCCTCTTCCTCGGGATCGCCTCTTCCGTGTTATTGTAGCCACCGCCGCCTGAGCTCTGACGACAGAGGCGGTGGCCTTCTTCCATGTTGCTCCTCCCCTCTGCGTCCGCGACACCGTCGCCGCCTTCCACTACTAGGGAAATGCCTGTACACAGGAGCTTGGTAGTAGCGCTTTTTCATTATTCCCACGCTACTAACACTAGTAGAAAAGGGTTAAATGTGAAGCACATTATTGCCGGTTTGAATTTGAGCCGGCACTAATGTGTCCATTAGTGCCGATTCCAATGGCTAGGCGGGCGGACATCATTAATACCGGTTCATGAGCAACCTTTAGTACCGGTTCATGCCACGAACCGGTACTAATGAGGCTGTGTCAGGTTGTGGTCAGGTTGGGGCCCACGAAGACCTTTAGTACCGGTTCATGGCATGAACCGGTACTAGAGTTTCTTACTAAGCTGATTTTTAGTCCCACCTCGCCAAGAGAGAGGCAGTATGAGCGGTTTATAAGCCGTGAGTGAAGAGACGGTGAAGGAGAGGCGCAATGCTCACCTGCACGTTGCTTAGCTTCAAGCCTTTCGGAATAGCATAGATTGCACGGAGCTATGTGTAGTGCAGCCTACACTATTTCGAAAGGCTTGAAGCTAATTAACCAGCATTGCACCTCTTTTTTATTTTTAATAACTTATTTGAAATCCGGACTTTTTGTGTTCAGTATGCAGCATTCAAAGCGACGTCATCACTTTCAATATGTTCTGACATCATTTGCTGTTTTTCAGTCATTTACCGATTTGTTTAGAGAGCTAAATGACCGTGAAATTGAAAAAATCATTACAAAATGAACTCTGAAAATGTTGAAACTTGGCATAATATCATCATTTCACCCACATAGCATGTGCGAAAGAGTAGAGATGGTCCCGACAAAAACTGGGCGCACTTCGTGTACAAACTAGACAGTGTCTTTCGGAGTATCAGGGTTTTCAGACAAGAACTCATCTGTTACACGGCAATTCAATGTATTTTAAACTTATTTGAACTTTAGAAATTTTTTGCATTCAGTATGCAACATTCAAAGCGACGTCATCAATTTCCAACACGTTCTGACATCATTTGTTGTTTTTCAGTCATTCACCGATTTGTTTAGAGAGCTAAATGACCGTGAAATTAAAAATCACTACAAAATTAACTATGAAAATGTTGAAACTTGCCATGGTATCATCATTTCACCCGCATAGCATGTGCGAAAAGAGTAGAGAGAGTCATGGCAAAAACTAGACGCACTTCATGTACAAACTGGACATTGTCTTCCGGAGTATCGGGGTTTCGGACGAGAACTTATCTTTTACACGGGCACTTCAATGTTATTTATACTTATTTGAAATCCTGACTTCTTTTGCGTTTAGTACGCAGCATTCAAAGCGGCGTCATCAATTTCCAACAAGTTCTGACATCATTTGCTGTTTTTCAGTCATTTACCGATTTGTTTAAAGAGCTAAATGACCGTGAAATTGAAAATCACTATAAAATGAACTCTGAAAATGTTGAAACTTGCCATGGTATCATTATTTCACCCACATAGCATGTGCGAAAGAGTAAAAAGGGTCACGGCAAAAACTGGACGCACTTCGTGTACAAACTGGACAATGTCTTTCGGAGTATCAGGGTTTCAGGCGAGAACTCATCTGTTACACGGGCACTTCAATGTTTTTTATACTTATTTGAAATCCCGACTTTTTTGCGTTCAGTATGCAGCATTCAAAGTGGCATCATCAATTTCCAACACGTTCTGACATCATTTGTTGTTTTTCAGTCATTTACCGAATTGTTTAGAGAGCTAAATGGCCGTGAAATTGAAAATCACTACAAAATGAACGGTGAAAATGTTGAAACTTGCCATGCTATCATCATTTCACCCGCATAGCATGTGCGAAAGAGTAGAGAGGGTCACGGCAAAAAACTGGACACACTTCGTGTACAAACTGGACAATGTCTTTCGGAGTATCAGGATTTCGGACGAGAACTCATCTGTTACACGGGCACTTCAACGTTTTTATACTTATTTGAAATCCCAACTTCTTTTGTGTTCATTATGCAGCATTCAAAGCGACGTCATCAATTTTCAACATGTTTTGACATCATTTGCTATTTTTCAGTTATTTACCGAATTGTTTAGAGAGCTAAATGACCGTGAAACTGAAAATCACTACAAAATGAACCATGAAATTCCGAATTCTTGGAACGCCTTCTAGGTAAAGGTGGATCATATTCAGTCCCGTCATTATCAAGATTCATATTGCAAAACAAAGATTTAATAGACGACACATCAATAACTTTTAGATCTTCATCTTTATTTTCATAGGACTAGAAGAACACGCTCTTATAAAGGCATCTTTCTTAGCACGCATCCTAGCGGTTCTTTCTTTGCACTCATCAATGGAAATTCTCATGGCTTTGAGAGACTCATTGACATCATGCTTAGGTGGAATAGATCTAAGTTTCAAAGAATCAACATCAAGAGGAATTCTATCAACGTTCCTAGCCAACTCATCAATCTTAAACAATTTTTCTTTAATCAAAGCATTAAAAATTTTTTACGAAGTAATAAATTCTTTAATATTAGATTCAAAATCAGAGGGCATCTTATTATAATTTCCATATCTTTCTTCTTTTGCATATCACACAAATCAACGAAGCTATTAAGATGGGTAGCGGCATCTTCACTAGGAAGGCCGGAAAACGGATCTTTCATGACAAGATTCAGCAAAGCAGTATTAATTTCACAAGATTCAGCATCGGTAAGAGGAGCAATCGGAGTGCTAATAAAATCATTGTTGTTGGTATTGGTGAAGTCACACAATTTAGTGTTATCTTGAGCCATCGTGACAAGCGAGCAAACTAACACACAAGCAAACATAAAGTAAGCGGGCAAAAGAGGCAAATAGAGAAAGAGAGGGAGGATAGAGAGAGAGAGAGGGCGAATAAAACAGCAAGGGTGAAATGGGGGAGAGGAAAACGAGAGGCAAATGGCAAATAATGTAATGCGGGAGATAAGGGTATGTGATGGGTACTTGGTATGTTGACTTTTGCGTAGACCTCCCCGGCAATGGCGCCAGAAATCCTTCTTGCTACCTCTTGAGCACTGCGTTGGTTTCCCCGAAGAGGAAGGGATGATGCAGCAAAGTAGCATAAGTATTTCCCTCAGTTTTTGAGAACCAAGGTATCAATTCAGTAGGAGGCTACGCGCGAGTCCTTCGTACCTGCACAAAACAAATAAATCCTCGCAACCAACGCAAATAGGGATTGTCAATCCCTACACGGCCACTTACGAGAGTGAGATCTGATAGATAGATATGATAAGATAATATCTTTGGTATTTTTGTGATAAAGATGCAAAGTAAAATAAAGGCAAAGGAAAAAGCAAAGGAAATAACTAAGTAGTAGGAGATTAATATGATAAAGATAGACCCAGGGGCCATAGGTTTCACTAGTGGCTTCTCTCGAGAGCATAAGTATTCTACGGTGGGTGAACAAATTACTGTTGAGCAATTGACAGAATTGAGCATAGTTATGAGAACATCTAGGTATGATCATGTATATAGGCATCATGTCCGAGACAAGTAGACCGACTCTTGCCTGCATCTACTACTATTACTCCACTCATCGACCGCTATCCAGCATGCATCTAGAGTATTAAGTTAAAAACAGAGTAACGCCTTAAGCAAGATGACATGATGTAGAGGGATAAACTCATGCAATATGATGAAAACCCCATCTTGTTATCCTCGATGTCAACAATACAATACGTGCCTTGCTGCCCCTACTGTCACAGGGAAAGGACATCACAAGATTGAACCCAAAGCTAAGCACTTCTCCCATTGCAAGAAAGATCAATCTAGTAGGCCAAACCAAACTGATAATTCGAAGAGACTTGCAAAGATAACCAATCATACATAAAAGAATTCAGAGAAGATTCAAATATTATTCATAGATAGACTTGATCATAAACCCATAATTCATCGATCTCAACAAACATACCGCAAAAAGAAGATTACATCGAATAGTTCTCCACAAGAGAGGGGGAGAATATTGTATTGAGATCCAAAAAGAGAGAAGAAGGCATCTAGCTACTAACCATGGACCCGTAGATCTGAGGTAAACTACTCACACTTCATCGGAGGGGCTATGGTGTTGATGTAGAAGCCCTCCGTGATCGATGCCCCCTCCGGCGGAGCTCCGGAACAGGCCCCAAGATGGGATCTCGTGGATACAGAAAGTTGCGGCGGTGGAATTAGGTGTTTGGCTCCGTATCTGATCGTTTGGGGGTACGTAGGTATATATAGGAGGAAGGAATACGTCGGTGGAGCAACAGGGGGGGCCCACGTGTTGGGGAACGTTGCAGAAAACAAAAATTTTCCTACGGTTTCACCAAGATCCATCTATGAGTTCATCTAGCAACGAGTGATCGGATGCACTACATACCTTTGTAGATCGCGAGCGGAAGCGTTCAAAGAACGGGGATGAGGTAGTCGTACACGACGTGATCCAAATCACCGGAGATCCTAGCGCCGAACGGACGGCACCTCCGCGTTCAACACACGTACGGTCAGCGTGACGTCTCCTCCTTCTTGATCCAGCAAGGGGGAAGGAGAGGTTGAGGAAGATGGCTCCAGCAGCAGCACGACAGCGTGGTGGTGATGGAGCTGCAGTACTCCGGCAGGGCTTCGCCAAGTTCTATGGAGGAGGAGGAGGTGTTGGAGAGGGAGAGGGAGAGGGAGGCACCAAAGGCGTGGTATGAGAGGCCCTCCTTCCCTCACTATATATAGGGAGCCAAGGGGGGGGGCGGCCCTAGGAGATCCAATCTCCTAGGGGGGCGGCGGCCAAGGGAGGAATCCCTCCCCCCAAGGCACATAGGGGTGCCTTCCCCCTTTGGGACTCTTCCCTTCTTGAACCCTAGGCGCATGGGCCTCTTGGGGCTGGTGCCCTTGGCCCATGTAGGCCAAGGCGCACCCCCTACAGCCCATGTGCCCCCCCCGGGGCAGGTGGCCCCACCCGGTGGACCCCCGGGACCCTTCCGGTGGTCCCGGTACAATACCGGTGACCCCGAAACTTGTCCCGATGGCCGAAATAGCACTATCTATATATAATTCTTTACCTCCGGACCATTCCGGAACTCCTCGTGACGTCCGGGATCTCATCCGGGACTCCGAACAACATTCGGGTTACTGCATATACATATCCCTACAACCCTAGCGTCACCGAACCTTAAGTGTGTAGACCCTACGGGTTCGGGAGACATGCAGACATGACAGAGACGACTCTCCGGTCAATAACCAACAGCGGGATCTGGATACCCATGTTGGCTCCCACATGCTCCTTGATGATCTCATCGGATGAACCACGATGTCGAGGATTCAAGCAACCCCGTATACAATTCCCTTTGCCAATCGATATGTTACTTGCCCGAGATTCGATCGTCGGTATCCCAATACCTTGTTCAATCTCGTTACCGGCAAGTCACTTTACTCGTACCGTAATGCATGATCCCGTGACCAGACACTTGGTCACTTTGAGCTCATAATGATGATGCATTACCGAGTGGGCCCAGTGATACCTCTCCGTCATACAGAGTGACAAATCCCAGTCTTGATCCGTGTCAACCCAACAGACACTTTCGAAGATACCCGTAGTATACCTTTATGGTCACCCAGTTACGTTGTGACGTTTGGTACATCCAAAGCACCCCTACGGTATCTGGGAGTTACACGATCTCATGGTCTAAGGAAAGGATACTTGACATTGGAAAAACTCTAGCAAACGAACTATACGATCTTTATGCTACGTTTAGGATTGGGTCTTGTCCATCACATCATTCTCCTAATGATGTGATCTCGTTATCAATGACATCCAATGTCCATAGTCAGGAAACCATGACTATCTGTTGATCAACGAGCTAGTCAACTAGAGGCTTACTAGGGACATGTTGGTGTCTATTATTCACACATGTATTGTGATTTCCGGATAACACAATTATAGCATGAATAAAGACAATTATCATGAATAAGGATATATAATAATAATGCTTTTATTATTGCCTCTAGGGCATATTTCCAACACCACGAGGGTGGAGGGCGCGCCTGGGGAGGGTAGGCGCGCCCCCTACCTCGTGGCCTCCTCTTTTGTGTCTTGACGTAGGGTCCAAGTCTCCCGGGTCTTGTTCGTTGAGAAAATCACGTCCCCGAAGGTTTCATTCCGTTTGGACTCCATTTGATATTCCTTTTCTTCGAAACCCTAAAATAGGCAAAAAACAACAATTCTGGGCTGGGCCTCCGGTCAATAGGTTAGTCCCCAAAATAATATAAAAGTGGAAAATAAAGCCCAATAATGTTCAAAACAGTAGATAATATAGCATGGAGCAATCAAAAATTATAGATATTTTGGAGACGTATCAGTATTGCACTTGTTATAAATAAACAGTGAGGTGTCAGACTTAGAAGGAACAAAGCCAAGAGTTTGTATCTTTGGACTAAGACGTGAATACCACGCCCTTACATTCTTACTTCACCTTTGTTTCCTTCAACTTCTTGATCCTGAAATTTTAAGATAAATTGTAAGTACTTGGTATCATGTTCTTAAACAAATCTACTATTTTTTACTTCATCTTGGTTGTAAGAGCATCTTCAGCCGTTGGCCCCCCAGGAGGCGCTAAAAATCGCCCATTGGGGGCGCACCGGCGATAAACGACGCGTTGGGGGCGTGATGCTCCCCAGTCACGGCACCCACGTTTTTTTGAAAATATAAATTACGGCACAAACACGGCGCAAAGTAAACCAAACTTCGGTGAGTTCGTTCATATTTAAAATATTCTACAAAAAGAAAAAAGCTACTAGGTTGCTCCTCGCCGTCTCCCTCACCGCTCCTCGCTGCTCGCCGCCCTTGCAAATCTACATGCCGAGGAGGCGCTAGAACCGAGTGTAGTCGTCGCCGTCGTCGTCGTCGCCTTCGCCGCGGCTGCCGTCCCTGCTGCAACCCTCCCCCGGTTGGCGCGACGGGTTGGACGGTTCGGGGGCGTCGTCATCGTCGTCGCCGTTGAGGACCACGATGCCGTGCTCGTCCTCACGCTCACGTTTGCGGGCGGCTATCTCCTCCAGGGCCCGGCGCTGCCGGACCATCTCGTCGCGGAGGTAGTCGTCCCGCGCCCACTGCATGGCGTCCTCATCGGAGATGCCGCGCCGGGCTATCTCCTCGTACTCCGCGGGAAGGCCGGGCTCCGGCTTCGGCCTGACAAGGACGAGGCGGCCAGATGCGGGGGCGGAGTCGTCGATGCGAACGCCGGAGCTGCGGGTGCGCGCGCTGACAGGCGTGTCCTGGGGCTCCGGCTTGACGGGACGGAGGCAGGGAGAGCCGGTCGACCGACCTGACGAGGAGGAGGACGCCTCGGGGTCGATGCGCCTCGGCGTCCACAAGCTCCCACGATGGTGAGAGAAGGATGGGGGGGAGGTACTCCAGCCTCGGCGTGTTGCCGCCCTCGATGTACTCGAGGACGGCCTCCAGCGTGCGGCCGGGCATGCCCCACCATCGGCGCCGCCCCTCGGAGTTGAGCCTGTCGGAGGGAACGACGCCGTTGGTGGCCTCGAGCTGCTCAGCGTGGCGGCGGCGGAAGTATGGCTTCCAGAGCAGGCTGTCGGGGACGTAGCGTGGCCCTTCCTTCGCCGCCCGCGGCACGGAGGAGCGGAAGGGAGCACGCCGAGGTCGGGTTAGGTCCGCCGGCAAAAATTGAGCCCTTGAGAGCGCGACTGAGCTGATTTTTTGGCGCCGGCGACCGAAAACTCGCCTGGGGGGCCTTGTTGGGGGCGCGGCTGGAGATGCTCTAAATTACAAATTTTTAGTAAAGTATAATTGACAGCAATGAGTAAATCAGACAACTATAGCAATATGGTTTATGAGTAGTTTGTACACTATATTTAGTTGAAGTTCCTTGACCTGCGAGAAGCAAAATTTTTAAAACAGTTCGAAAGAATTACTGCAGTAAAAAGGTCAGGCAGCTTTATTTGTCTTCGTTGGGAGGAGTAAGTTCACTGCATTCACATACTGGAGAGTAAAATAATGAAAACCTTCCTTGAGTGATGACTGATCACAAGATTTTAGTACATAAAAAAATACGATAAAACTAGCTTCAGGACGAACAGCAGGTTTGCTAACCATTTGATCTATTTTGTGCATTGCAGGTTTGCTACTTAATTCTCAAAAAAATAAATCATGTGTTGGCATCACCATCCCGTAGAACCACTCGGCCTGATCCAGTGATTTCAGAGAACATTTACTACGTTTATGGATCACTACATGTTCTGCTGGATCAAGGTAAGATCATTTTTCAGTAACCATTTCATTTGAACACGCATCATGCTTTTCCGTATTTAACTGAACATCTGTCATGGTGTATATATTTTTAAATGCAAAAGATGATTTTTTATACAATATGTCTCATCATTTTTTAAAAATGACTAGTTATTAAAGATAAGGCTAAGAGATGACTCATTATAGTTTGTCATCTCTAAAATTACATGTAAATTTTTAAAAAAAACTATCTTAACAACCATTGTTATCGTGTCTTATGGGGCGCTGGTCAGTCCGGATGGGTTTGAAGTGTCCGATGGGCCAGGCTTTTTTAAGGTCCGTCCGTTCAGGTATTTGAGACCGGTTTCCTAAGGTTAGGGTTTCAGAGCATGAGTGACGACCACCGATTCGAAAGCATCGACGCAGAACTGTAAGTGAATCAGGGGCCGATGGTTGCGATGTGCTGATCTCCTCCGCCGCCGTCGCTCAGCTCTGTTTGGTCCAGAGGGAGCAAGGGTGGTGCTTGTCCGGCCATCTCACCGCCGCCACCGGCCACCGGCCACCGCCGCGCCGACGAATCGAGCTCAGGCCTGGAAGGTGAATTGTCAAATCTGTGATTTTGTAATTTTGTTAGGGTCGACTATCTTCGTCGTCTCTGCTGCCTCCCGCCCCTTAGGTCGTCCCCCTCGTGTTCCCGCAGCTTCCGGCGCGCACCACCTGTTCGACGGAATGCCTCAGACAAGCAGGGCAGATAAATCGTCAAAGTCCTGCCATGAGGACCGGCTCAGCGCCCTGCCGGACGACGTCCTGCACCAGGTCCTTGGCTTCCTGCAGGCGGATGAGGCAGTGCGCACCTGCCTGCTCGCCAAGCGCTGGCGCTACCTTTGGAAATCTATGCGCCGTCTTCGCATCAACGGAAGCGGGGGTGAGTGGTGGGGGAGCACTGACGTTTTCCTTACCAAGTTTGTGAGCTGCCTGTTGCTTCTCCGAGACCCTGGCTCGACTCTGGATGAGGTCGAGATCGAGTATGCTAATCATTTTGGTGATGATCATACTTGGATATCAACATGGATCCGTCATGCTTTGTCATGCCAAACTCAGGTCCTCACTGTCAAGTTCCCTTTGCCGGTGCACGTGGACCGCTATTTGGATGGCCCTCCTCTGGTCTCCCGGTATTTAAGAAGATTAGAGATTTCTCAAGTGAGGTTGAAGAGCAACTTCCTAAATTTTTCAAGCTGTTCAACACTGGAGGATCTAAAGATAAAAGACTGTGACTTATATGCTAGTAGCATCCTGTCCCAGTCTGTAAAACATCTGAGCATCAAGGATTGTTTTTTCAAGGATGATGTCCGGATTAGTATTTCTGTCCCAAATCTTGTTTCTCTGCAACTCAGATCATATGGAGGCAGAACCCCATTTCTCGAAAGCATGTCGTCATTAGAAACCGCAGTTGTCAGTGTTGAAGTCTGGTCGGTGAATTACTGTCGTAAAGGTTTTTTTGCTGGAGAGTGTTGTGGTACATGTCTAGATTGCTGTGGTAATGGACACGGCTGCGTACTTCTTGGAGGTCTGTCTCGTGCTAAAAACTTGCAGTTGATAGCTCATCCGGAAATGGTAAATTTATACATATTTCCTTCTTGATTTTAATGCATTAGTGTTCTGATCTCTACAATAGTCTCTGTCGGGATCTCTATCCATCTTTGCATATCAGTTAATGACGAAAATAGTGTAGCCACATGTATTGCCACCAGATGAGCTCTTATGCTTCATTGTGTACATGTTAGAAATTCTATATATGTTTATGCGACTTCACTTTGAGATCTGACCCAATTCTAGTTGAGATAGTCTTGTGATATTGAAAATATATATCCATTAAGTCTCCATGTTCATGATGTGAATTTTCCAAATGATATGTCAACATTTCTTTGTAAATGCTGAGAGAGTTGCTAATTATGACATACTGAAATTGCTTATATGCTTCCTGTAGGTATGAATTTTTAATGTTTATCCAAAGGCCGAACACACTTTCAGTACCAGTTCATTGTGGACTTTAAAAGTAGATCCTTAACTGTAACTGTTTTGCACTTTGTTCAGTTTATTTTCAGAAGGGATTTGAGATGGTGCCCTACATTTAGCAAGTTAAAGACATTGTTGCTGAACGAGTGGTGTGTGCAACCTGACCTTCGTGCACTAGTTTGTATGCTTGAACATTCGCCGGTTCTTGAAAATCTGACACTTCAATTGTGTAAGGTATATGTTTTATAAATGGACAGCAGCAGAGTTGATGCAGTGTTAAGTTTTCTTTTCATGCATGATTGATGTATATTGGTGAAATATTTTTGTCTGCTACAGCAAGAAAAACCTGCATGTGCGGTGGAAGTGGAAGAAAATCCTGGTTTGGTGGAGAAACCAGCGGCTATTTCAGGATACCTGAAGATTATTAGAGTGAAATGTGAAGACGTTGATGGCAGAGTTTGCAAAGTTCTGAACTTCTTGAGTACATTTGGCATTGAAATTACTATCCAACGGACCAAGGGATAGATGGAGAAAGTGTAAGTTAACTTGTGACTCTCCTTGGTTATAATACAGTTTAGTTATATAGGAAGCCTTCATATAATGGGGTTACAAAACACCGAACATTATCTATTTTGTTGGATAGTATTATACAGTGAGGCATGTCAACTAATTAACTCCCACTAGGTATGAAATGTGGTAATACAATCATTGAAGCATTGCAAATATAAAAAAAAATAGCATAATGTAGTTGTGCTTATCAATCTAATATATCAAGTTTATATCAGAAGCATTGCATCGATACATACACATTCAGTACATAGCAATTGGTCCACGAAACAACAAAAGGCTTCAGTCCAAAAGCAAACTATACATATTTAGTACATAGCAGTTGGTCCAGGCAACTACAAAAGACTTTAGTCCAAAAGCAAGCCAAGACAATCCATCATAACATAACAAATACAATAACCAGGTCGTGGCATGTCTTGATCAAGCGAGATGCAATGCGAGATAATAAACCTACTTAGTGGTGGTTCTGGATAATTTGTTTACACTGTTTTTACACAACATAGCAGTAAACTATATAGTATACTATTAGATAGATCATAGATATCTCTATAGAGACGCCTGCCATCCGATTTGCTTGCGTGTTGCGATATCTGCTGAAGGATATATCGTATACTTGTAATCATGTGTAGAGTAATGAATAAAACAATAGAACACCATTATCTGATACTCTGCATTTGCAAAACATTCTGTTTCCAGATTATAGCTTGTCCTATGAGCCAATTATGGTAGACCTCGAAAGCATAGACCAGAAAATTACTTAGTCATGTCACTTCATGGCTTCAACTGTTCATAACTCAACAACACAAATCAAATAGAAGATCGAGAAGTCCTCATTAGCACAACACAGAAACCAATCTATATAAATAAATAACCAGAGTTTGTTGGAGTAGAGTCCAATGATGTGAGACCTATATTTTTTTCAGACAAAAGATAGCTCAACTAAGATTGTTGCTTTAAATAACCAATGGCTCTACCGTCAGGTGGCATAATGTTTATCCTCCTGATTGATAACTCAAGTAACAACTGTTTTGTAAGGAAAAATTCATTTTAAAGGATGAAACTACATGGAAGGAAAAACATAAAACAGGGAATATGTTTTCAAAGATAGATTAGCCAACTGCATTTTAAAATATAAGTTGATTAGTTATCTGCATGTCACTCAAGGGGAAACATTAAATGCATACTATTTTTCACGGGTAAAAGGGTGCATACTTCAGAAAGCACCAATTGTAGGCAATGCATCTGGCCTGGATGAACGGGGATCAGGCAGAACGCAACGAAGCAGCAAGATCCTGCATCATTGTAAGCATAAGAAATCCATACAATTTCTGATCAGAAAGAGAAAAGATAAGCGGGGCGAAAGCCTTTTTCGGTAAGATATTGGCATCCCCATTTTTCTCGAAAGTGCCAAAGTTACTAATACAAGGTAGTATTATAAGAATGGTTTTTATACAATGAAGAACATGGCAACTCCTAATTAATAGCTAGCATATATGCAGATACCACTCCAAATGAAATATGTGAGTAGATGAGTACATTTAAACTGATAAGAAAAAAAAAGAATATCAAGGAAAGCAAGACTACAGCAGGTTCGAAGAAATAAGTAGGATGTGCTTCGATACTTGGATGCCTTGTTTCTAGACTACGAGCACAACTCAAATATAAATATGGTGATATGATTAGTTGAAAGTTGCCGGCATCCAAAGAATAATAATGACTGCAGTCTATTAATTAAAGGACACTTCTGAAAAGAACGGACATTCTGGAATGGTATTTTTTTCGCATGCAGTTGATATTTTTTGTGTTTTTTATTTTGTTAGAATCCTATAAAAAGATCTTTCCATAACAATATTAATATCAGGCAATTCCATACCACAATAACTAAAAAAATGCCAGGAAATAATATGGATCACTCAAAATACAAACAACTACATGTGAAGTTACCAATTAGAGTGACAACACAGTACCTACTGGCCTGATGCATGCCTATTGGCTACCGCCAACATTGGATTGATGGATAGCAGTCTATATTTATACATCATGCAATTTATCAATAAGCAGGAGGACAGTTCTCAAATGATTTGATGGAAACTTTTGTTTGTAGTTTTGAGATCGATAGATGAAATGTGGCATGCTTAATTCAAGCATATATCTTAATAGATGTAAGGTCTGCAAGCTTGAAATTTATGTAGACTATATGTTGTGGACGTTTCGCCATTTGTAGAATAAAGGTGAGGATAACACCTATTAATGGATTCATGTCACCGGAATGGCTGCAAGATATCAATAAACCTGAAGGCATATCGATATAAAATTTGCGGAGGTTATTTAATTTGGGTCTAGCATTCCTCGGATTAAGAATGAGCAATACATGACACTAAAAATATACGGAAGAATATAGGTAGATAATAGTACAAAGAAACTGAAGAAGCACCATCTCCTATAGGTTGTGCACAACCCCACAAACTTGACAGGCAAACAACAACACCATCTTCTATGAAACTCCAGCGCTGTAAATCCACTAGTTCATAGAGAGGGAAGTACAAAACTAAGGCTAGTTGACCAAACATGCTAGCAAGGAGCAATAGTTGTAACACACCAATCAAAAGCTACATCAGCATAGCAAGCTGAATTCAGCAACAGCAAAGAGATAATGCTTATGGTGATGATCCAGATGGAACAAAGCCGAGAGGAGAATGAGGCATACCGTTTTCTTCTCAATGCCATGTAGCTTGCTTATGCGCACCACTTCCCGACGCCGACGAAGCGCCCAAACGTCGTGCCTGGCAGGGTGCCCATGGTAGATCACCTCCGGTTGTCCTCTTCCGGGAGGTGCACGAGTGCAAGGACATCTCAATGCTCAGATCTAAATTGGAGAATCCGGGAAATACATTAGTATTAGGGCACAAATTGTTGTACTGTACTTTGTATCCCCATACAAACTTGCTCCATAAAAAGGGAAATTGACGATTGCCCAACATATCATACAACAAATACCAGACCAAATCACATATGACCATTGTACCAAGTCATCTATCATTAAGGCCAGACATGTAAACTTTTCAATGATTCTAAATTCTAGCCATGCATGAGCTATAAAGAAGCAACAAAGCACAATAAATGTAGCTAATATATGTGTTATGTAAGCATTCTAGCCAGAACCTACAAACCCAGTGGTCGACATTAAACCTGGAGCCGTATTACCAAAGCACCATACAACCTCACGTGTGGCAAATTAATAATGTGATCAAACTGTATAATGTATCATCTTTTTTGTTTCACAAAAATATGGGCGCATCAAGCACTGAAGAGCTAGTAATAAGCTTGGAGATGGAAACATGCAAGTTTTACCTTTGAAGGGGAGCAATCACTCGAGGCAGTCTGATCCTACACAAAATCCTTTTCTTCGTTTTTATCTTCCTCGACGTGCTTGGTCAAACGGTGTAGTTTATCTTTTATTAAGTCGCTTTGCACAAACTCTCAGATGCCATTGCCCGCGAAGAAGCCGCTAACAACTTTCTTTGAGAGGTCTTCAACTCAGATAAATTTGCATCATCCATTTAAATTATTGTATGATCTTGTAAGTAAACCAGAACATATGGCCGACTCAATGAGAGCATCACTTGATTTAGCATAGCCCTGAATGCAAATATTAGAGAAATAAGCCACAAATGGAGGATCAAGTTTATCAGAAATAGCATGCATAGATTCAGCCATATAATGTCAGACGCTAAAAGATTCCTACAACAACGGAACTGGATGGAACATAAATAGCCGGGAAGGATAGAATTCAGCGTATACATGCTCTAGTATTTGTCAGATCCTAAGTAGCCTAGAACAATTTTATAGCTGAGAGATCTTTAAAGAACTAACACGTCCATATAGTTGAGAAAATAAAAATCAAATATAAACAATGCAAGTATATGGACTGAATACTTGCTCAAATTAATATATTCATTCAAACCTGTCACTAAAGACCAGACACAGGACATGTCTCCACTAACCAATGACCTGTCAGCTCAGATTAATATACTTGCTCAAATTAATATATTCATTCAAACCTGTCACTAAAGACCAGACACAGGACATGTCTCCACTAACCAATGATCTCTTCATACGTCAACTTGCTGCGTCTGGCTCAGATCTCTTTGGTCTGAAGATTTATGCTCCATGGGTTATGAGACTCATCAAGCTCCATTCTGCCATATCCTATCAACCCTCAGCCCGCAACCACAGAATCTTCTTACCTGATGTGGACACTTCTGCTGAAGCTATTTATCCTGAGCCTGCCAAACAGCCACTAAGTCTTCAGAATGCAGAACACCAAAGCTTCACTCAACATGATGAAGGTGTTGAAGCCATTTCCAGAGTCTATCCAATGGCTGGCACCACACGTGCCCCTGCATCCACTGAAGCCACTGACAGCGAAGCTGCACAGAGACCCAAGAAACGCACTCGTACACTCACTGATCGTGAACTTCTTGTGGCTCTGCACCAAAAGCAAGATAGGCATCACGACTGGCTCAAGAGGCAGATGCGCGGTATCATGCAAGACGTCAATCGCATCAGGAATCTGGCCACCAAGAACGCCTTCGTCGCACATGAAACCTGTCGCCGCACTTGGAAAGGCCTCACAATGATGTGCACTGAAGCCGAACTGCAAGAGGACGGCTTCAAAGAGAGATTCAAGTTTGACTCCACACCCCCCAGACGAGCTGTGTTGCGTGGGACTCCGTCGCTTGAAGAATCCGAGTTCTCTTCCTCTGCTGCCACCGTGACGGGAAAAATCATTGAGGAAGAAGACGACGCTACATCACCACCAATGTCTTCAGCGCGCGTCGTCACTGCACCAAGTTCGCCAGCACCACCAAACGCCTCCACCGACCCTGCTGCGCCTGGGAACGCTTAGAAAACTCTATGTCTTCAAACCTTTTTGGTCATCACTGACAAAAGGGGGAGAAGCATATGATGTTTATAGTCTTCAAGCGGGTCAATAAAAAGGGCGGGTGCTTACAACTATGTTTGCCACTGTGTTTTTGCGAAGATAAATTCCGCATGTACGACGATAATTTCCGTACTCTTATCATTTCGCAGACGTCCATTTTTCATTATGCATATCATTATCTTCATATATCTTTACGTGCATGATGGATTGTCATCATAAGTTGAAGTGGATTCCCACAAATACAACCTGCTATGTGCATTTGCGTTCCAGAAGCAAATCATTTATATGCACATCTTCAGGGGGAGCCCTTGCAGCTTATGAAGACAATTTCTTTACAATTTCACAAATTATATTTCCCGCTGAAAACTTCAACTAGTTTGTCATCAATCACCAAAAAGGGGGAGATTGTAAGTGCATCTAGTGCCACCCCTAGTTGGTTTTGGAGTATTGACGACAAACCTAGTTGAGGGACTAATGTGTTTGTGAGAATTGCAGGATAACACAGGTAGAAGTCCCTCATTGATTCGGTTTAGCTACCAGAGATGACCCCCAAAAATGTACGAAGACATTGAAGACAATGGTGCTTCATGAAGACATTCATGTCGAAGACAATGACATGTGAAGACTCCCCATGAAGCCTATGGAACTCGAAGACTTAGATCCTTTGTAGTTTTACTTTATTCATGTTGTGTCATAGGAACCACCGTACTGTTAAGTGGGGTCCAAGAGAACCAGGCAGGATGACTGAAGTGATGCCTAATTCAAATCCTATGTCTTCGAGTGAAGACAATGAGAGAAAATCTTGTCCAGAGTCAGACAAGTCAGCTTTACTTGCAGCCCAAGTAAAGTTGTCGTGAGAGTTCGAAATCCGACCGTTAGTACACGTGTCAGTTCCTTAGTGACCCAGGGTCATTTCGGACAAATCAGGTCAGGGTTGCCAAGCGGCTATAAATAGTCCACCCCTACAACCATAAACGGTTGGCTGCTCAGATTTCAGTGCACGGCTTTTGTCGTTTGAGAGCAACCCACCTCGAAGCCTTTGAGAGAAAATCCTTAGTGAGGAGAAAAGCCCTAACCACCCAGAGCCAGAGTAATTGGGCATCACTTAAGTCTTCTTGTCTGAGTGATCTGAAGACTTATTACACTTGAGGACTGTGCATCCTTCAGACGGTTAGGCGTCGCGTTCTGAGCATCCAAGAGGAATTGTGGATTGCCGCTGAACGAAGTCTGTGAAGGTTTGGGAGTCTACCTTGAAGACTTACCAGAGTGATTGGGCGGGGTCTGTGTGACCTTAGCTCAAGGAGAAAACGGTGAGGACTGGGTGTCCTGAGCTGCGTGTTCAGGACTGGGTGTCCGGGACTGTGTGTCCTTTGGTTTAAATACCTAGCCGCTCCAACCAGACGTACAGTTGTCACAGCAACTGGAACTGGTCCAACATATCATTGTCTTCAACGTGTCACTGGTTTCATCTTCACCTTCCTTTACTTACCAGTACACATTGTGAAGCTATTGCATGCTTGCTTTATCTTCTGTCTTCACAATCTGACTGTATGATCTGTTTGGCTTCATAATTTCTTCCAACCTGATCCTCATTACACTGAAGCTATTTGTCTCTGTGCTTTCACTGTATTGTATATTTGACTATGGCTTGCGTTGTGTAATCTACCTTCCGCTGCATAGTGATAGGCTTGTTCACTCTGTTTGTCTTTATAACTTCCACGTTTTGAAGACTTTCATAAAAATCGCCTATTCACCCCCCCTCTAGTCGATATAACGCACTTTCACTGATGAACAATCAACCGGGAGAGAAAACCAGCATAACGCCCTGATGATCAGAGACAGAAGACACATAGATAAACATGGATAGCTGGGAGCAAATTGATGATTGAGAGGAAGAGTACATAAATAGAAGACACCTTTTTCACTAAGTTGTGTTAAGACAATATATTAAGTGTTAGGCATGAGAAAAAAAAAGAAGCATAAGCAACGATAAACATAAATAACTCTTTGCTAAAATCATGGTATATAGATGATGTTGAGTGGTTGGGGTGCTCATGGCCCAACTAAAAATGATGGTAGCCAAAATAGATTATAGAAAGAATATATATGCAGCTGCACATCAAGTATATCTGATGTTGAGTTGTTGAGTCTTGGACCATCAATGTGGTTGATGCTGTCCACGGCGCTGCCATGAAGTACCTGATCGACAAAATAAAAAAAAAAACAGTTACTTGGATTAGGATAGAAACATGAGCACAAGAAAAAATAGGGGAAAAATTTGGTGAGTGAGCATATTATGCATGGCAGGCCTGTTTCCAAAAAAAAAAACATACAACCTCTTGTCATTTCGCATATCGTAATGGAACCATCTTTAGGATTAATATAAATTAGGGGAAAGTGTAGTTCCAAGGAATGAAACAACACATGAATTATTACAAAATAAATTCATAAAACATCACACGAATGTAGCGAGGTGAGTATTTTCCAATTTTATTACAAGCATAACGTTAGCCCTTCAGGCATGTAATGCAAATATTAAGCTGAAACCTAGACATTTATAGCAACTACCATAACTCAGATTTGACCGAGCAAAAGCCCTGACAAAGAACAAACATACAACGATTGCTACTGGGCAAGACATGAACTGTCCATATATACTACTAATAGATCTGGAAAAAATATAATGTAGCCTGAAGATAATGAGTTGGCCAATCAATGACATACCATGCAACATTATCCGATTGTTCTTATTGTGCAAGGTGTAGTTGCAGAATGGGACTAACAAAATTTAGAAATAGCAGACAGTACATATACACGAGTAATGGTCAAACAAAATAGCTGCTCGCTCCACACAAATCCTAACCAGCATCAAATCAAGTAACTATTCAATTAACATAAATGAGAGACAAAGAGTGTTTTCACCTCGAGATTAGACCGTCGATATGGCTGCGGTGCTGTCGTCCACAGATCTGCCATGATGTTCCTTATCGACAAAATAAAAGAACCAATAAATTCAATTTGGACAAAAAAAATGAGCTAAAGCAGAATAGAACTTCATAAATGTGATCCAGTTCAGAACCAACATCATCTCCTAGAAGCAGAAAAAATTCAAAGAAGCCGCTATATGCACAGAAGTTCTGGCAAGATAAAAGTTTCAGGCCTAAATATGCTTCTCTCGATCTTTAATATTTCTGCATTTTACATTGAATAAATATTACAGTACATGGCAATAGTGCGGCCAAAGGCAAGAAAACCTATACTTCGTTCGCACAGTATATAACAAATATAGCATTGCAAAAAGCAACAAAATCTTCCAATCTGCATTAGCGACCTGCGAGCCAAGATCATTGGTCAGAGAGAGAGAGAGAGAGAGGGGGGGGGGGGGCTGGACAGAGTGGAGCAGCGTGGATCTCACGTCAAAGAGGACAGGCAATGGTGACGGTTTGTCCTGCTGCTGATGGTGGCCGATGGTGCGTGCCCGGGAGGTCGTCATAGAGGGTGCTCCTGGATTCGCCGGCTAGCGAGCGGCGCCGACGAGAGCACCTTGGCCCGTCACCCCCTGCGTGCACTGAGAGGGTGCGCCTGGAGCCATTGGTCAGCGGGCGGCGCCGACGAGTGCACCTTGGCCCGCTACTCCCCCTGCGCGCACTCCTAAAGTGCCGTGAGTGGTGGCTGCGCCCTTCCGGAAGATGCAAGAGAAGGAGGATAAACGGGGAGGGGCGAGAGGAAGCCGATGGGGAGAAGAAGAAGAAGGACGGGGATGGTGGCTGATGGGAGGAGAAGATCCTTGGTGGCTGACGGGTGGAGAAGATCCTTGGTGGCTGGCGGCGGCGCATCTGCGAGGGAGAGAAAGGAGTGGGGCTGGGTCGAGAGCTTCGGCTAGGGTTCTGGCTCAGCCAACCAGGCTCCTTGCCTTTACCCCCAAGAGCCAACCACAGGCGAAGTGCCACGATGGGACAAGACATGGAATGTCGAAATTATCCTCGGCGGGCAACCAAATTAACACGCGGTGGCACGCTATTCGCATAGATAAGAACCAGCACCGGCCAAATTAACACGTTGTAGCCCGTCCTATTTGGGGCCCGCGTGTCATTGCAATATCTGAAGACAGTGAAAGTGTAAAACGGAAGGCACTATTCATTGCTTGCTACATCAGTCTCGATCGAACGGTCCAGATCGTTTCATCTGAAGATCCAACGGCTGGGATATGTTTGTACACTGAATCCAACGGTCCACAGTGCAAGTGCCCTGAGAAGGCTCTATACTTGCCTGGACTATAACAATGGGATGGGATGCGAATCGATGATATAAGCAAACATGGTGGCCTTCGGTGCTGCTATGAAACATGGGTGGACTTCATGTTAGCATATTATAATAAGTGAAATAGTAATACTAGGTGCACGGTGTTGAAGAATACCTCCCTGCTATAATTCTTTGTCAAGGAAGAGAGCAAACTTCTTTCTTCACATGATTCCCCTTCTGACGTATCTTTTTTTCTTACATATACTTGTACAGGATTCGGTTTCAAGAGTTGGGAGGAGCTTTTGGGCCGCTGATGGATGTACCAGCCAACCATTGAGTTTCCAGAGGCGGGGAGGCGAGGAACTTTGGATGTCAGATGGATGTACCATCCCGTGAGCATTCAGGAATGCAAGGCTTGAAAAACTCATAGCTGTCTTTCTTTCGTGTGAACTCTTATAATTTGCAACTCGAATCCATTGAGATGTCTAAACTGATTACTCTGCTTGGTGTAATAATGTAATATACTACTCGTAATCGGGGAAAACAAACATCATCTTACTATGCCTGGGCTATTGTGAAATAGTAGTTTTGGAGTTTCATTTTTCAAGGCTGCTGCATGAATGAAAATAAGTCTGGGAAAACAAACATCATCTTACTATGTCTAACTGACAGGAGTTAATAGACTTACTTTGGCAGCAGCAAATCAGTCTGGCAAAAAGAAAACAAAAGGGACTAAAATGGCTTCGCCCGGGTTCGAACTGGAGACCTTCAGTGTGTTAGACTGACGCCGGAGACCTTCAGTGTGTTAGACTGACGTGATAACCAACTACACCACGAAACCACTTTCGAGTTGATTTCTGTTTAGACTATATGTCAATGGTTTTAATTGTTCGCTGGAGATTCCTACTGGGCAAGCCGTCAGGCACTTGATCCATTTATTCTTCAGGTGAGATAGTGGCTGATGGTCAATTTGTACTATGGAACACCCACAGTAGATAGGCGGGCAGTCCTTCAATTCCAGAGCAACCAAGAACCACCCGTGCTGGTTCTAGCTAGCACAATATGAAAAAGAAAACTTTGTATATACAAATCTCTGCAATATAACGTGTTTCTGCAGCCAAGTGTAGGCCTG
Source organism: Triticum aestivum (assembly GCF_018294505.1). Lineage (NCBI taxonomy): Eukaryota > Viridiplantae > Streptophyta > Magnoliopsida > Poales > Poaceae > Triticum > Triticum aestivum. The sequence continues at coordinate 25,410,311 of NC_057809.1, forward strand.
CCATTATATTGTACAGACAATAGACACCATACTAGCAACACCTTCGCAACAAGTTAAGCATACTGTGTAAATGGAACCTAGTTGAACACCTGTACAGTCTTTAGAAGTTCTCATTGTGGAAATGGACCCTAGTTGTGGTTAATTTCTTTTCCTGTGCAAGTACATCTGCAGGCTCTTTAAAATTTCTTCTGGTACAGTCTTACAACTTCTCCTTGTGGAAATGGAACCTGCCCTTCTGGTTGAATTCTTTTGAAAGATCCTTGAGCTGCTTCTGGCTGAACACCTGTAGATTCATGTGCATGTTAACTATTGCTTGCACTGCACAGTGTAAATCTGTCATGACAAGGTGTTCAGCGAGTTCTTGTGAGGTCGGAGAACACTTTGCTCCAGTTAGGTCTTGCAAAGTGCGTACGAATCTACAAGAGACACATCAGCAAATCTCTTGCTTCCAGAGACGGTATCAACGCCACTTTTTGGCATGTTGGAGTAACTGAACCATGGCTGTCAGGGCGGGCCCTGTGCCGCTTTCTTCTTCTTCTTCCATACAGGGCATGTCGGAGCAAGTAGAGCAGGCTAATCGTCGACGAGAGAGGAGTAACCTGCGTGTGTGCTACCCCAACGAGCTGGCTGCACCAGGTATCTCCCTTCTCTGAATAGTCGTTCTCAGCTATCCCGTACTTATCTCACAGGAAAACAGAACACCATGACATACAGCTTATTTGCAGTTATCTATCCTTTTTGAAACTGCGTTGAGCTACCTGTAAGAAGATGACCAACTGAAAGTAGGGGAGGGAAAAGGGAAGACTACTAAGATGATGATCCTTCTGGTACGAGTTCAGAGAATTAAACTTCAGGAAAACACTACTCAAGGAGCTTGGCTGACATGAAAGAGTTCAGATTCATCAGAGAAGTGCGCGCAAAAAATATATGCAAACTTTCGAACCGGAGACCTTCAGTGTGTTAGACTGACGTGATAACCAACTACACCACAAAACCATTTTTTTCTAGTTTTCTTTAGATGTAAAAAGATTCTACGCGGAAACCTATGGCCTTCATGAATTTCTTCTGACATTGCAGCAATGTGAATTTGCTTTTTCTCCTTTTCAAGCTGAGACTTTCGGTCTTATGCTTGCAGCCAGGCTGGCTGACATACTCAATGTTCAGGATCCTCACTTCACAGATTGCTCAGTATTTTCCTCGCAAAAAAAAAAGATTGCTCAGTATTAGCTTTGGCAGCAAAAGCGACGGACATTCTCTCTGCTCCAGGTCCTTGGGACAACGGGCCACTACTTGCTCAGATACAAAAATAGTCCTTCTTTCTAGCATAGCAAAGTTGCTCACATTTACAGGGAGAGCAACGTCAAGGCTCATCATCTTGCACGCCTAGCTTTGAAAGTCCAAAATAGACCTGTACTGTTTCGTTGCTTATGTTTTGATCCAGGTCGTTGTTCAGTCAGGGAAACCCGTTCTGTATCCAGCGTGTCTCCTTTCACGCTTGTCTCTATAAAATGCTCCTAAGCTAATAAAATCTGTTTGTTCAAAAAAAAATAAATTCTTCGGACATTTTCCTGCTTTTGGTGACGAACCGCCGTGCAAAGAACTCATACCCGCACGCTTATGCTCATCATATAATAAAAGAAAATAATGGATGTACTACCTCTCTCTCAGTTTACAGGGCGTGCGCGTACTCGTAGGTCGTCAATTTGACCAACCTAATACAAATCATATATTATAAAAAATATACCAACATAAACTTCGGAGTTTCTACTTTCAAAAGGTATAATTTTTGTGTTATATAGTTTATATTAAGGTGATAAAATTGGCAACCTAGGTATACGCGCAGGACTTGTAAACTGAAACGAAGGTAGTAGCATCAGATTTGCATGGCTAGCAGGTTTGTTTATTAACTTGGACCACTTTCCAAGGTGAGAATACTTCGGAGTAATTGGTGTTATAAACACAAGCAAGCAAATCAGGTTCGAACCGGAGAGCTTCAGTGTATTAGACTGCTCACAGTGGGGAGTAATATAGAGTAGTAACTTGCCAATGTTACTAGTCTATATTACTATCTCCATAGTGTATAGTAATATACGAGTGGTATCATGAAAAAGTTCATTTATTAGGCTATAGACTCATTATGCCTTGAAATATGTGATGTTACAGTAACTACTACCTAAGTTACCACAAACCCCTCTCTCTTCATTAATTAACTGCCACATAAACAATCTTATATTGAAATGTGTGATGTTATTGGTTAAGTTACTTCCATTGTGACTAGTCTATTAGACTGATGTGATAACCACGAAACCACTTTTGTTCTAGTTCCTGTTTAAAGTTATTACTTGTTTGGTTTACTTTTTCCCTTCCTTCCCACGTATGATTGACCAAGGTAAACTATTTTCCATGCTTAGGGTCGGCTGAAACATTCAACCTGGAAAAATTGCAAAAAACAAAGAGGTGCAATTCGTAAATGACCTGCAAATAGTTCATTTTGAAGTAAGAGAGAACACTAACTAACACATGCACTATATAAACACAATTTAAAATTCCAGAATCGTAATTGCCCTGAACCGACGCAAAAAATGTAGGAGCCAGCAGCCTTCACCTACACTCCAAGTGCCGTCTTGGATCAAATTCTTTGAGCGGCTAGCTAATTACTTGTACTAATACTAAAACCTTATCTTGGATCAAAAGACCCAAAGGCGTTCCCTCATAGGTACCTAAAAAAAGGGGGCATACTTTGCAGATGACCAACTGATCAGGGTAAAGTGCACATCATTTATTTCCATCTGGTCACCCTAGTATACATCAGTGCTTTAGAGTAGGTTTTGCAACAACCCTCAGGCGATTTGTTAGAATAAATCCGAGGCCATCGTCGATCATCCGGGGAGGCGGGGACCAAGCAATCACACGAGCACGACACCGAGCTTTGTTAACGAGGTTTACCGATATGGCTACATCCCCGGGGCCTGACTATGGGCGCTCCTCCCCATGACATCGCTACAATACCGCACCCGGTCGCTCTGGACGCCTATGCTATTATGTTGGCATAGGTTACATCGTGTGTCTATCCTCGCTATATATGAGAGGACTATGATACAAGTGTCGTACTTGAATACGACTCCATATCCTATCTAAGCACAATACAACTACAAGTCCAACTATAACCTATCTTATACACAATATTCAACACAACTCCAACACGGTTTTGACTTCCGACTCTGCTCAACTCGAGCATTCACTCATATTCTCCTACAATGTTTTATGTAGAGAAATAAATGTCGCCAAAAAGGAGATTAAACAAGGCGGTTATGAAATACCCATGGGAAAACACCCACCTCAGTTGGTTCCTGACGCCGAACTGCGTAAAATACTCTAAAATTCCCGTGTCCTGTGACGGTTCGCCCAGGGCCCACCGTGCCGATCCCGGCACAAATTTGTTGTTCTTGCTGTTGCCGAGCACATTGGATTGCGGAGCCGATCCCACACAGGTTTACGTGCATAACGATGCGGAAGAATCATTGTTGGGCTCCGCACTGAGATTTTATGTGCCATCTGCTTTGTGAGCCCTGTTGAATTTCCTCTCCTTGTGCACTAGGTAACACTGAATTGTGACAAAAAAAGACGCGATATCATTATGAAAGTCACCCCATGATCTTTTTCCAGGTTTCCTTTAGGGAGTCTTTGCGTTTGGTTTAGGGAGGCGAGGCGGCGTCGTTGTCCCAGTGTAGGAATAATGTTCTTCCTGCCATTTTCCTGTCCCCTTGGTGTCTTATCGTCAATCCGTCTCTCCAGCGGATCTTTCAGGATCCGATTGGTTTAGGTCAGTTTAGGTCTTTGGTGGATCCGTCTTAATTCAACGGAGTTTCTTGGTCTATGGAGTTTCTATATGCCCTATCGGCATTTTCTTCTCAGGTGCAGTGATTTTTTCGCCGATCGTGGCCGTCGGCGTCTCCTGGTTTGCATTGATGATTTCCCGGTTGTTGCTTCTACACGCTCTTGGTTTATAAAAAATTGCTACATTGAGGTGAAGACCCAGAGGTGACATTGGGCTATGCTCATGACCTGCCGCCAATGGATAAGACATTGGCACTCCTAAGGATTTGATTGTATTTTTTTATGGCCTAATGCCTTTTCCCACACACACACAAAAAATATATAGGGAAGGCCTCGTAGATACTATGACTTTAGTTTTTCTATCTTCGTCTGTTGAAATATATTGCCCATCTTCCTTCATTAGTTCGGACTTTTGGACGAGTTGGTCGGTGCATGAATTCAATATGGTATCAGAGTCAAGAGGTCTAGAGTTCAAGACCCTGGCCTACATCGATCCCACATCTAAGGATTAAAATAATCTAGACGTAAGGGGGAGTGTTGAAATATATTGCCCACCTCCCTCCATCAGTTCAGACTTTTGGATGAGTTGGCCGGTGCATGAATTCAATAACTTCTTGATTTATTGGCCGACTTTATATTTTGCAGAAAATTTTGACCATTGATTTAACTAACAAAACTTTAACACATGTCACAAAAATTATATCATTGGATTCATATTTGAACATAGTTTTCAATGATATTATTTTTGCTACGTATAACTTATATTTTATCACTTCAAATTATGATTAAAATATGATTCTAAATACAAGGGATAATAAATTACTAGTAGAACGGAAGTAATACAATAGAAAGACTATACTTTATACGAGTCGTATATAAGACCGGAGGTGTTTGTTCGGACTACTAGTCTACTTGGTATGTCGGTCAAGCCTAGTCGGCGGACCAGTTGGAGGTGTTTTTGGGCTTCCGCCTCTCACGTTAAACCTCGTGCAAAACCCCAGGGGCCAGGGTCAGGGTTCCGGAGCAAGCGCGAGCACCATCAACTCGCAAGAATCGACGCCGAATTACAAGTGAATCAAGGCCCGGAAGCGATAGCTGCGCCGTGGTGATCTCCTCCTTCGCCGTCGCTCAGGTGGATGGGAGGAGCTCGCTGTTCGCTCGAGAGGGAGGTGGGCCATCTCACCGCCGACGAATCGACCAAAGGCCGGCAACGTGACCCTGGGGTTGTCCCCCTCGTGTCCCCCGCAGCTTCCGGCGCACACCACCGGTTCGACGGAATGGCTCGCACAAGCACGGCCAAGAAAGCAAGTCCTGCGACGAGGACCGGATCAGCGACCTGCCGGACGACATCCTGCACCATGTCCTTAGCTTCCCGCAGGCAGATGAGGCAGTGCGCACCTGCCTGCTCACCCAGCGCTGGCGCTACCTTTGGAAATTCATGCGTCGTCTTCGCGTCAACGACGCGGGGAGGAGGAAGAAGAGCTCCACATACGTTTTCCTTAACAAGTTCATGAGCTACCTGCTGCTCCTCCGAGACCCCGGCTCGACTCTAGATGAGGTTGAGATCGAGTATAATAATTTGATTGGCAATCGACATTTTAATTACGGTTGTCCTTGGGTCGACATTTGGATCCGACATGCTTTGTCATGCCAAGCTCAGGTGCTTACTGTCAAGCTCCCTAAGGTCGCGCACTTCTATGTGTGTTTGGATGCCCCTCTGGTCTCCCAGCATTTGAAAAGATTGAAGATTTATGAAGTGAAGTTGAAAAGCAACTTCCTAAAATTTTCAAGCCGTTCAGCATTGAAGGAGCTAAAGATAAAAGACAGCAACTTAAAAACTAATAGAATATTGTCCCAGTCTTTGAAGCATCTGAGCATCCCTGGATCTGCTTTCTTAGAGCATCTCCAGCTGTTGGCCCCCAGACGGCGATTTTACACGCTCCCTGGAGGCGAGCCGGCGATAAAATTGGCGCGGGGCGAGCGGGTTCCCAGCCGCTCGCCGCACGGTCGCCCCAGACGTGGTTTTTTTATTTTAAAAAATTTGAATTCGGCAAAATTTGGCTAAATTCAGCAAATTGAACAGAAAAGGTGGGCTAAATTCGGCAAACCTGAAATTAATATTCAACATGTTCGGCGTTACATAAATTATTAAAAAAACATCTACAGGGCGAAGAAGTCACTGAGCGTGGCAAAGTCGACGATGTCGCCGCCGTCCTCGTTGTCGGCGGCGGCCTTCTCCTTCTTGATGGCGCGGCCGCCCTTGCTGGACCCCTTCCCGGCGTGTCCATGGCGGACCGGTGGTGGCGGTGCGTCGTCGTCGTCGCTGCCGTCGAGGACGACGCCGCCTCCCTCATCCTGGCCACGACGCCAAGTTTCAAACCGCGCGAAGGCGGCACGCTGGCGCTCCAGCTCCGTGCGCGCCCATTTGAGGGCTGCTTCGTCGTCGGCCTCCTCCTCCTTGACGCCGCCGGCGAGCCCGGGCTCCGTCTTTGACTTGATGAAGCGCGGAGGAGCCGAGGAGGAGGCGCGCCAGCCACCCTCGTTGATGACGATGCCGGCGCTGCGGGTACGCCGACCGAGCGGCGTCTCCGCGGCGGGCTCGACCTTGACGCCGAATAGCGCTGGCCAACCGGAAGAGTGGGAGGAGGAGCGGGAGGAGGAGGCGAACCTCCTGGGCACCCACGGCCCGGCGCTCCGGCGACGGGGGGGGGGGGGGGGGGGGGGGACGTCCGCCCTCGAGGTACTGCAGCACCTCGTGCAGTGTGCGGTCGGGGATGCCCCACCAGACGCGACAACCTTTGCTGTTCTTAACGCCGCCCACCATCGGCGGTCCGTTCATGGACGCCAGCCGCTGCGCCTGCGCCGCTGGAAGTAGTCCGCCCACGCCGCGTGGTTGTCGGCGGCGTACTGGGGGAGGGCGCGCTGCTCCTCCGCCAGGGACGACCGCACGCGGTCAACCTCGGCTGCGAAGATGCCGGAGCGCGCGTCGACGTCGGGCATGGGGTGATGGGGACGCCGCCATTGCTGAGCCTCCACAACGTCGGCCCGGCGTGTATGTCCGGCGGCGCCGGGATGTTGGCCTCGAACAGGAGCCACGCCTCCCACTCCTGGAGCGAGTGGCGGCCAAAGCCGTTGGCCGCGGCGGTGTCGCCGGGTAAGCGTTTGGCCATCGCTGGAGAGGGAAGGGAAGGGGAGGACGATGGCGGGAGAGAGCACAGACTCGGCGGCTGGTCTGGGCTTGGGTTGGTGTGGCCAGCGGCGAGGGGGAGCGATGGATTTTATAGCCCATGCCGTGTGTACGCGTGGTGGGAGGGGAGGCGTCGCCGCGCCGCAATTAATGGCAAGGCTGACCGGCGGTAGCCTTGCCATTGATTTCCCGCGGGAAATCGAGGCACTCTGGGGGAAGACGAGGCGTCGTCTCGCTGACGCGGCTGGCCCGTGTCTCTTTCGCACCAAAACCGCTTGCCCCCGGACGCCCCCAACGGCCGGGGTCTGCCTTGTGTCCGCCGGTGCCAATTTCAACCCAAGCCGGTAAAAAACGGGCTTCTGAGGGCGTGACTGGACCGATTTTCGGGTGCCGGCATAGCAAAAACGTCTTAGAAGGGCCCGTTGGAAATGCGGCTGGAGATGCTCTTACATCAAGGGCGGACTTGTATTTCTGTCCCAAATCTTGTTTCGCTTCAACTCCTACAAAATCGAGGTAGAACCCCATTGCTTGAAGGCATGCCGTCACTAGAAACTGCAGTTTTCAGGTCTGACAACTACACCGAGGATCACTGTCGTAACGGTGTTGTTGGAGAGTGTTGTGGTATTTGTGCAGATTGCCGTGGTAATGATGACCACAATCGTGGCTGCGTACTTCTTCGAGGTCTCTATCTCATGCTAGAAACTTGGCATTGATACAAGCTGATCTACGAACTGTAAACTTGCATATACTTCCAACTTAATTTTCAATCCAAATGTGTTCTGATCTCTACAATTCTCTCTATCAGTGTATCCATCTTTACGTATCAGCTAGTTACTAACAAAAAAAGGTGTGTAGCCACACGTATGCCACTAGATAAGCTCTTATGTTTCATTGTGCACATATTAGAAATTCATGATATTAAGTTTATGCTACTGCTCTGTGAGATCCGATGCAGTTCTAGTTGCAAAGGTCATGTGATATTGAGAATAACCATTTAGACCAAATATTCATGATCTGAATTCTTCAATCATCAACGTTTTACAAGTAAATGTAGAGAGAGTTGATAATTATGATATGCTTGTTAGGATTAATCTTGATTATGTGTTTGCATTGTATTTTCATTTAGCAAGTAGTCTAGTATAGGTTGATGTTTGTCCCGTGAAGCTTCAGCTCAGCATGCAGAGGAGGCGAGATGTCGGGCTGCCGTGCGACGCGGCGAGCACGACGAGATGCCGATGATGCCGTGCAATACGGCGAGGCCGTGAGAAGCGGCGAGACGCGACGAAGTTGGAGAGCAACGGGCTACGATCAGGTTGAGCCGGTCGTGTGCATGCTAGTTTGGCTGGGTCCGTGGTCGTTGGTGTGGCTGCGTAAAGACTGAACTTGGCCGTGCAATTAGCTAGGAGCAGTTAGCTGCATGGGTGTCATTATCCTAGTCGTTAGGATCCTGGAGAGATTCCTGGACATGGATAAGATCGTGGGTTAGTGGGACTAATGGCCGAGTGTGGCGGCTGGGCTATGGGTGAGATAAGCCCTTGTGTATATATGATGCATTGAGTGAATGAGAAAGAGGGCCGTGAGGGCTGTAGAAAAATGTAGTCTCTCGTGTTCATCAAGGAGGAGAGCTTGTCGTGCAAAACAGCACTGGTTTTCTCCTTGGTGTATATGTGTGTGTGAGTGTGTTCTTGAGAGAAGATAGAGAGAAACCACAAGAGAGAGTTGTGAGGAGGAAGAAGAAGCGGCGCTGCGAGGAGGCGGCGCCAACAATGCTGACATTGGATGCATCTTTATCCAAAAATATTTCTATAGGTTTGGGTTTTAAATGTTCATCTTTATCAAAAAGGTTCAAAGCACTTCAGTACCATTGCATTGTGGAATTTAAAACTAGAACCTAAACCGTTGATGCTTTGCACTTTGTTCAGTTTATTTTTAGGAGAGATTTAAGATGGTGCCCTACATTTAATAAGTTAAAGAATTTGTTGCTGAATGACTGGTGTATGCAACCTGACCTCTTTGGACTAGTTTCTATGCTTGAACATTCACCGATTCTTGAGAATCTAATGTTTCAACTGTGCAAGGTATATCTTTTTTAAATTGACAGTTGCAGAGTTGCTGTAGTACAGTTTTCATGAATGGTTGATGGATATTGGTGAATGTTTTTCTCTGCTGCAGCAAAAAAAGACTACAAGTGCATTTGAAGTGGAAGAAAATCCTGATTTGATGAAGAAACCCGCTGCTATTTCAGGATACCTGATGATTATCAGAGTCAAATGTGAAGAGGTTGATAGCAGAGTTTCCAAAGTTTTGAAGTTCTTGAATACTTTTGGCATAAAAATTACTGTCCAAAGGAATAAAGGATAGTGGGAGAAAATGTAAGTTAACTTGTGGTTCTCTTCCTAGTTTTAATACAATTTACTTGTATAGAAAGCCTTCATCAAAACACGATGAAATCGCTTTTGTTGGATAGTATTATCAAGTGTGTTGTGTCAACTCTCTCGCGCAGGGGTGGCTTTCAGTGTTGCTATGAAACATCACTGTATTGTTCACTAGTGCAGAACCGGGCTTTAGCATCGGTTCGTAAGGGCCTTTACTGCCGGTTTTGTAACCGGCACAAAAGGGTGGGGACTAAAAGTCCTCCCTTTTAATACCGGTTCAGCATGAGACGCCACTAAAGGGCCACCATGTGGCACGAGCCAGGGCCGAGGGTGGGGAGACCGTTACCAACCGGTACTAAAGGTTGGGAGGGGGGGTTGGTTTTATGTTTTATTTTTTATTTAATTTTGTATTTTCCATTTAATTTAGAGATTGTTTTTACATTATAATGAGTTGTTAAATCAGTAGGTGAAAGTACCGCAAATTAGTTTGAAGTGGATATGGATCGTCCTAAGTGATCAAGTAATATGGATATGGCATATTATTTGATCACTTAGCTAGGATCCATCCGGTTGAAACTAATCCGCGGTTTCTTTCATAAATGATATAATAACTCATCATCATCATCATCATATTAATATAAAAACTCTTGTATCATATCATCACCAACAACACTAGCTAGCTAATAATCATGATAGTCATCATTACCACTATTTAATCATCATAGTCATTCTCGCTATCTAATCACCACCAACACTAGCTTAGAGAAGAAACATTCACTTGTACCAGAAGCAAAGATATCATCGAGTTTAACATGGTCATGAGATTATAAGCGTTCATAAGACCACAAAAGCAAATCACTTTGAGATTAAGTTTAGGACGAAGAACAGGGACATGCGAGGACAAGTACTAAGAGCATGAACTAGCTAATCACTCTTGCTGCTCTCTCTCAGGTAAAATAGTATAGAACATGTGTAGCTCTCCTGATTCATCATATTGGAGCATCCAGATGAACCTGCCTCCTAATCATGGGCTGCGCTTCTCATTACTGCCCCTAGTACTTCTCTGCGATCCTTCACAATTTTGCTCCAGTCTTTCACTATTAAGCATTCCTCGATTTCAGAAATCCTGAATGCACTCATGTGCAATGTAGGATGTTTTGGCCGTAAGCTAACCATTGACATGCGGCCTTTAGTACCGATCCACTGAGGCACAACTATCATCGGGAGTCCCTGTTGAAAAACATCGTATAGTAACATACTTAGCAATGAAGTTTAGCTTGAAAAATAATGTATGCAAAAGATGCAGTGAGGACAAATACTAAAAATCTTACCATCTTGCCTAAATAGATGTGACCGTAGTTCAATACGAACACTATTGGTCGCACTCTTTGAGTACGAAGATTTTCAAATTCAGGAAAATAATTTCTCTTGACAGCATCAAGATTTTGAAGCCATGAAACATAATGACTTATCTCCTCGTAGTTTAGTTCAGCCCCGGGACAGTGGCAGTCCTGTCTACCAAGCGACGGATATGTTTGCTTGAATAGAAATAAGTTGTCAATAGAAATTAGTTGTTAACTATTTTTGAATAAACAATATCGAAGACATAAATATGGTGTTGAGAAACTCACATAACGATAGAAATTGAGGCGTCTGCACATCGACCCAAATGTTTCTATTACCTTCAATATCTTCTTCCGGACGAATATCAAAGGTGATAACCATATCAGGCTCAAATGCATAAACCTTGCATAATGCTTGCCAAGTTTTGCATTCAGAATAGGTGTAGGTGTCTGCATTGTATAATTTGACTTTGAAGGTATAATTATGCTCGGTCTTCAAGTAAATTCTCTTTACCTCCATAGTTTTGTTAGGACTGAAGCTTATCTTATCCAAGACAAAAAATTCTTGCATGGCAGGGGATACACTAGTAGAATAGTGAAAATTTAAAATTATAAGTTGAAGCAAATGAAGCATAAGTCATGCTTAATTATGAAAAAAGACTTGTCGTTGTGACTTACTGTATCCACTTCGAAGGTCTCATCCAGCTTGATGCTGAAGCGCCTATCATCAACTAGGAAATTTCTGTCGCACAGGCCGCGCTCGTCTTCATAGTATTCACACATAACAAAATTGTTTTCGTTGTCAAACGACATTTCCTATGTTTATAGTTGAAACATTAATTAATAAACACTTACTAGTTCTATTAATTTAACTAATTCAACTATTTCTATTAATTCAACTAATTCAACTAAGCACTTACTAAAAATAAACTAGTTCTATTAGTTTTCTTACTAAAAATAAAGTAGCTAGTTTTATATAGTAAAATTTTAATTAGATGATCAAATCTCATATACCTAAATTTAATATATCTAGTTCATCTAACATTAATATATCTAATTCATCTATAACTAAAAATATAAAAAACTAACTCATCTAACATTAATATCTAGCTAATTCATGTAACATTTGACATTAATATCGAGCTAATTCATCTAATTCATCTAACATTTGACATTACTATATACCATACATTTCTATATATATAAGCATATAACAATTGACATTATTAATTTAACATTTATATAAACTAGAAGTATAAAAACTAAAAAACAGAAAACAGAAAAAATCATTAAGAAAATTCTGTCTCTGTTTGTGTGTGTGTGTGTGTGTGTGAGGCCGCCGGCCATGGAGCGGCAGGGCCGAGGCGGTCGATCTTACAGCGAGGCGACGACTGGTGATGCGAGGCGACGGGGGGCGACGACGGGCTGGGGCGGCGGCAGGGACGGGCCAGGGCAGCGACGTACGGCCGGGGACGGGCCGGGGGGCCGCCGGCGCGCGTGCGATTGACATACGACGGGGAAGGCGTCCGCGGCGACGAGGGCGGGGACGGGCGCGCGCGACAGGCGCGGCGACGTCGACGGGGACGATGGGGACGGGCGCGCGTGACGGGGGCAGCGACGGGGACGGGCGCGACGAAGAAGAAGAAGAAACTAACTGCAATTTTCGTAAATGCTTTATATATAAGAGTGACCTTTAATACCAGTTAGATCCACCAACCGGTACTAAAGGTCCTTTAGTACCGATTGGTGGATCCAACCGGTACTAAAGGTCCTTTAGTACCGGTTGGTGGATCCAACCGGTACTAAAGACCCCCCCCCTTTAGTACTTGTTGGAGCCACGAACCGGTATTAAAGGGGGTGCACTCCCATCGCGCGGTGCCAAAGTTTAGTCCCACCTCGCCGAGCGTAGGACAGTCGCACTGGTTTATAAACCCAACCATGGTTGCTCCTTCAAGCTCCTCTCTAAAGCAGGCTTCTGGCCCTAACTTTGCCGCGTTGCCCTATGAGCCTGCTGGGCCTTATGGGTCTGCATATTCACGGCCAAGGCTGAGCAGGCCCACTGGGCAGCAAGCAAATATGTTTTTATATAGTTTTTTTCTTCTTTATTTATTTCTGAGTAGTTTGTTGCTGTATTTAGGGTTTCTTTGTGAATATTTTTGCTTTAGGTACAAAAAGTTACAAACTTTCTGTTAGTGCCAGTAGTTTTCAAATTTAAATAGTTTAAATTTAAATTATTTACAATTTGTGTGAATCACTAGTTCGTGAATAACTTAAGTATACAAATAGATTTTTTAGTGATTCGTTTTTATTATGTTTAATATTATTGTGTTTTATCATTATATTCAAATTGGTTTGAAGTGTCGGTGTAACAAATGAGTTTCGTCCGAAACCCTGATACTTCGAAAGAGATTGTCCAGTTTGTACGTGAAGTGCATCCATTTTTTGCAGTAACTCTCTCTACTTTTTTTGCACATGCTACGTGTGTGAAATGATGATACCATGCCAACTTTCAACCTTTTAAGAGTTCATTTTGTAGTGCTTTTAGATTTCACGGTCATTTAGCTCTCAAAACAAATTTAGTAAATGAATGAAAAATAGCAAAAGATGTCAGAAATGTTTGAAAGTTGATGACGTGGCTTTGAATGGTGTATACTGAACGCAAAAAAGTCTAAAGTTGTAATGAGTTTAAAAAAATGAAGTCCTGGTGTAACAGATGAGTTTTTATCCGAAATCTTGATACTTCGAAAGAGATTGTCCAGTTTGTACACGAAGTGCATCCAGTTTTTGCCGTAACCCTCTCTACTCTTTTGCACATGTTATGTGGATGAAATGATGATACCATGCCAAGTTTCAACCTTTTCAGAGTTCATTTTGTAGTGATTTTCAATTTTACGGTCATTTAGCTCTCAAATCAAATCAGTAAATGAATGAAAAATAGCAAATTATGTCACAAAGGGTTGAAAGTTGATGACATGGCTTTGAATGTTGCATACTGAATGCAAAAAAGTCCAGAGTTGTAATGAGTTTGAAAAAATGAAGTGCCAGTGTAACAGATGAGTTTTGGTCCAAAACCCTGATACTTCGAAAGAGATTGTCCAGTTTGTACACGAAGTGCACCTAGTTTTTGCTGTAACCCTATCTACTTTTTTGCACATGCTATGTGGGTGAAATGATGATACCATGCCAAGTTCCAACCTTTTCAGAGTTCATTTTGTAGTGATTTTCAATTTCACAGTCATTTAGCTCTAAAAATCAGTAAATTAATGAAAAATAGCTAATTTTGTCAAAAAGGGTTGAAAGTTGATGACGTGGCTTTGAATGGTGCATACTGAACGCAAAAAAGTTTGGAGTTGTAATTAGTTTAAAAAATAAAGTGTCGGTGTAACAGATGAGTTTTCGTCCGAAACCCTGATACTTCGAAAAAGATTGTCCAGTTTGTACACGAAGTGCATCCATTTTTTGCAGTAACTCTCTCTACTTTTTTTGCACATGCTACGTGTGTGAAATGATGATACCATGCCAAGTTTCAACCTTTTCAGAGTTCATTTTGTAGTGCTTTTAGATTTCACGGTCATTTAGCTCTCAAAACAAATTAGTAAATGAATGAAAAATAGCAAAAGATGTCAGAAAGGGTTGAAAGTTGATGACGTGGCTTTGAATGGTGCATACTGAACGCAAAAAAGTCTGCAGTTGTAATGAGTTTAAAAAAAATGAAGTGCCGGTGTAACAGATCAGTTTTCGTCCGAACCCTGATACTTCGAAAGAGATTGTCCAGTTTGTACACGAAGTGCATCCAGTTTTTGCCGTAACCCTCTCTAAATTTTTGCACATGCTATGTTGGTGAAATGATGATACCATGCCAAGTTTCAACCTTTTCATAGTTCATTTTGTAGTGCTTTTCAATTTTACGGTCATTTAGCTCTAAAAACAAATCAGTAAATGAATGAAAAATAGCAAACGCTGTCAAAAAGGGTTGAAAGTTGATGACATGACTTTGAATGGTGCATACTGAACACAAAAAAGTCTAAAGTTGTAATGACTTTAAAAAAATGAAGTGCTGGTGTAACAGATGAGTTTTTGTCCGAGACCCTGATACTTCGAAAGAGATTGTCTAGTTTGTACATGAAGTGCATCCAGTTTTTACCGTAACCCTTTCTACTTTTTTGCACATGCTATGTTGGCGAAATGATGATACCATGCCAAGTTTCAACCTTTTCGCAGTTCATTTTGTAGTGCTTTTCAATTTCACGGTCATTTAGCTCTCAAATCAAATCAATAAATGAATGAAAAATAGCAAATTATGCCAGAATGGGTTGAAAGTTGATGACGTGGCTTTGAATGGTGCATACTGAACGGAAAAAAGTCTGGAGTTGTAATGAGTTAAAAAAATGAAGTGTCGGTGTAACAGACGAGTTTTCGTGCGAAATCCTGATACTTCGAAAAAGAATGTCCAGTTTGTACACGAAGTGCATCCAGTTTTTGCCATAACCCTTTATACTTTTTTGCACATGCTATGTGGGTAAAATGACGATACCGTGCCAAGTTTTAAACTTTTCAGAGTTCATTTTGTAGTGCTTTTCAATTCACGGTCATTTATCTCTCAAAACAAATCAGTAAATGAATGAAAAATAGCAAATGATGTCAGAAAGGGTTGAAAGTTGACGACGTGGCTTTGAATGGTGCATACTAAACGCAAAAAAGTCCGGAATTATAATAAGTTATTAAAAATAAAAGAGAGGCGCAATGCTCACCTGCATATTGCTTAGCTTTAGGCTTTGAGAAACTACACATAACTCCGTGCAGTCTACACTATTTCAAGGCCTGAAACTAAGCAACGTGCAGGTGAGCATTGCACCTGTCCTTCATTATCTCTGCACTCAAGGCTTATAAATCACTGCGAGTGCCTCTCGCTTGGCAATGTGGGACTGAAAAATAGCTTCAGAAAGAATCAACTAAAAAACTCTAGTACCGGTTTATGCCACGAACCGGTACTAAAGGTGCTCATGGGGCCTCAGCCTTAGAACCGGTACTAAATGAAATGCCTTTGTAACAGATGGGTTTTCGTCCGAAACCTTGATACTTCGAATTGTGTAAACATGCAAAAATATACATAAAAATATATTGATCAGTACCGCCTTTCAGCCAAAACGCGGTACTGCTATGTGTAAACCTGTAAAAATATACCCCATATATAAACAAATATAAGAGCATTTAGATCTAAATGATCTTATATTTCTTTACATAGAAATACATCAAAAATACATTGATCATCAATGATTTTTTATGTACAATATGAATTGTCAATATGAGCCCTCATCGGTTTAGAAACCAGAGAAGACTCATATTGTGGCCACAAATTCTACACATAGAGTTCAATGAAGACCAAATCACTACTAGGGAAAAGCCTAGCAGTAGCGCTGGTTTTTTGCCTATCAGTAGCGCGGGTAGGTGCGCTACTGATAAGGCGCTACAGCTAAAGCTTAGCAGTAGCGCCTACTGGCACTCACTACTGCTATATCTACTTAGTAGTAGCGCTTTCCAAGCCAATCGCTACTGCTAATTACTAGTAGCGCTCTCGAGAACAACCGCTACTACTATTATTCCCTATTCCATTTCTTTTGAATTTTAGGTCGTATTCATATACCTGTATACAATTTTTCATAAAGTAGCAATTTAGAGATTTTTTTACATCATAATGAGTTATTAAATCACTAGGTGAAAGAACCTTGGATTAGTTTCAAGTGCATGGATCCAAAGTAACCAATGCTCACTTTGGATCCATCCATTTGAAACTAATCGGCGGTTCTTTCACCCAATGACATAATAACTTATCATCATCATCATAATATCATTAACAACTTATCATCATAATATATCATTGTCATATAACTCCTCATAATCATCATTTTCGTCCATGATGGGACATCATAATAACAATTTCGTCACTAGTTATAATAACAACTCCTCCTTATCATCATCATCATAATCACTACTCCTACTCAGCATCATCATCAAGTCTAAGACACTATAGTCATATATAATCAACACTAACTAATTGTTCTTAATACTTAGGACCTACTCCTCTCTCCTAGCTAAAATACAATAAAACAGATAAACCGGCCCTTCACCATAATGGAGAATGGACATAAACCTATCTCCAACTTGTGGCTTGCGCACATTCATTTTGTCTCCAATTATTTGCGTGTGTGCATTCATCACTTTGCTCCATTCTTTGATTTTGAGCCTTCCATCATTTGAAAAAATCGAGTATGCAGTATGGTAAGCCTCGGAAGGAGTTGATCATAAGCTAACCATATGCATATCACCTTCGGTAAATAGCATGTCAGGCACAACCTGCTTTGGGAGCCTCTGTTAAAAAATGACATAGTAACATATATAGTTAGCAATGTAGTTTACTTAAGAATAATGTATGCAATGAAGTTACCATCATTAACAAAATCTTATCAAGTTTTTGGCAATGAAGTTACCATGAAGCAATTTATGGACTAGTGGCACGTATCAAGTATAATTTGGGCTGATAGAGTGACTAGTTTTGAAGGCCTCAACATCTTCTATGAATGAGACAATGATACGTCTCCATCGTATCTACTTTTCCAAACACTTTTGCCCTTGTTTTGGACTCTAACTTGTATGATTTGAATGGAACTAACCCGGACGCTGTTTTCAGGAGAATTGCCATGATGTTGTTTTATGTGCAGAAAACAAAAGTTCTCGGAATGACCTGAAACTCCACGGAATACCTTACAATAAATAATAAAAAATTCTCGCCAAAGATGAAGACCAGGGGGGCCACACCCTGTCCACGAGGGTGGGGGGCGCGCCCCCCTACCTCGTGGGCCCCCTGGAGACCTCCCGACTCCAACTCCAACTCTATATATATCTGCTTTCGGGAGAAAAAAATCAGAGAGAAGAAATCATCGCGTTTTACGATACGGAGCCGCCGCCAAGCCCTAAAACCTCTCGGGATGGCTGATCTGGAGTCCATTCGGGGCTCCGCAGAGGGGAATCCGTCGCCATCGTCATCATCAACCATCCTCCATCACCAATATCATGATGCTCACCGCCGTGCGTGAGTAATTCCATCGTAGGCTTGCTGGACGGTAATGGGTTGGATGAGATTTATCATGTAATCTAGTTAGTTTTGTTAGGGTTTGATCCCTAGTATCCACTATGTTCTGAGATTGATGTTGCTATGACTTTGCTATGCTTAATGCTTGTCACTAGGGCCCGAGTGCCATGATTTCAGATCTAAACCTATTATGTTTTCATCAATATATGAGAGTTCTTGATCCTATCTTGCAAGTCTATAGTCACCTATTATGTGTTATGATCCGTTAACCCCGAAGTGACAATAATTGAGATACTTACCGGTGATGACCATAGTTTGAGGAGTTCATGTATTCACCATGTGCTAATGCTTTGTTCCGGTACTCTATTAAAAGGAGGCCTTAATATCCCTTAGTTTCCATTAGGACCTCGCTGCCACGGGAGGGTAGGACAGAAGATGTCATGCATGTTCTTTTCCATAAGCACGTATGACTATATTCGGAATACGTGCCTACATTACATTGATGAATGAGCTAGTTCTGTGTCACCCTATGTTATGACTGTTACATGATGAACCGCATTCGGCATAATTATCCATTACTGATCCGATGCCTACGAGGTTTCCATATACTAGTTTATGCTTATTTACTTTCCCGTTGCTATTGTTACAATAACTGCAAAATACCAAAAACATTACTTTGCTTTCGTTACTCTTTTGTTACCGTTACCATCACTATCATATTACTTTGCTACTAAACACTTTGCTGCAGATACTAAGTTTCCAGGTGTGGTTGAATTGACAACTCAGCTGCTAATACTTGAGAATATTCTTTGGCTCCCCTTGTGTCTAATCAATAAACTTGGGTTGAATACTCTACCCTCGAAAGCTGTTGCGATCCCCTATACTTGTGGGTTATCAAGACTAATTTCTGGTGCCGTTGCCGGGGAGCATAGCTTTATTCTTTGAGTCACTTGGGATTTATGTCTGCTGGACACTATGAAGAACTTGAGAGATCCAAAACCAAGATCTATCCCTCAACTACGAGGGGAGGTAAGGAACTGCCATCTAACTCTGCACTTGATTCACCTTCTATTATGAATAAGCTTGAGACACCTAAACCTGCTTCTGCTATTCGTTCTGATATGTCACATGTTATTGATGATGCCACTTCTGCTATGCATGATACTTATGATGAAACTACCTCTATGCCTGATACTACTATGCCACTTAGTGATTTTCTCGATGAACAACTTGCTAGGGCTAGAGAAATTGAAAATGTTGAATCTGATTATGAAGATGAAAGTGATGATGAAGAATCACTCGTTATTCCTGAGGGTTATTTATTTGATCAAGAAGCTTCTTTAGCTATTTTAGCTTGCAAAGATAGATATGAACTCAAAAGGTTATTAGCTAAATGGAATAAGCAATCTCCAAATGCTAGGATGAAACCTGACCCTGCTTTTGCTACTTCACCTATCTTTGTTGCTGATAAGGATTATGAATTCTTTGTTGATCCAGATATAATTACTTTGGTTGAATCTGATCCTTTTCATGGCTATGAATCCGAAACTGTTGTGGCACATCTTAGTAAATTAAATGATATAGCTACCCTGTTCACCAATGATGAGAGATCTCGCTACTTTTATATCCTTGAAATATTTCCGTTCTCATTAAAGGGTGATGCTAAGATATGGTTTAATTCTCTTGATCCTGGTTGTGTGCGTAGCCCCCAGGATATGATTTACTACTTCTCTGCTAAATATTTCCCTGCTCATAAGAAACAAGCTTCTTTAAAGGAAATATACAACTTTGTGCAAATTAAAGAAGAGAGTCTCCCACAAGGTTGGGGGAGGCTTCTCAAGTTACTTAATGCTTTGCGTGATCATCCTCTTAAGAAAAAATGAAATACTTGATGTCTTTTATAATGGGCTAACTGATGCTTCCAGAGATTACCTGGATAGTTGTGCTAGTTCTCTTTTGAGGGAAAGAACACCGAATGAAGCAGAAATCTTATTGAATAATATGTTGACAAATGAAAATAATTGGGCACCTCCTGAGCCAGCTCCTGCTCCAATTAATGAGCCTATTCCTAAACCAACTCTGAAGAAGAGAGGTATTCTATTTCTCAGTCCCGAAGATTTGCAAGAGGCAAAGAAATCTATGAAAGAAAAAGGTATTAAGGCAGAAGATGTTAAGAATTTACCTCCTATTGAAGAAATACATGGTCTTAATTTACCGCTTGTTGAAGAAACATATGATCTTAATCCTTTATTTATTGAAGAACCTCCAGACCTTGATAACCCGACACAGGTAGTAAAGCTAAATTCTCTCTATAGATATGATAAAGCTGAAATCCCTCCTACTAAAATTGATAGTCAGTGCTTAGATGAGTTCGATAATTTTATGTTTAAGCAAGAAGACTTCAATGCTTATTTTGGTAGACAATTAAAACAAGATGCTGATATGATTAAATACTTGGGTGATTATATGGCTAATATTAGAGGTGAACTTAAACTTCTTAGCAAACATGCTTCTATGGTTACCACTCAAGTAGAACAAGTACTTAAAGCTCAAAAAGAATTGCTCGATGAGATGAATAATAAGAAAAATGATTATGCTGTTAGAGTGGCTACTAGAACTGGTAGAATGACTCAGGAACCTTTGTATCCTGAAGGCCACCCTAAGAGAATTGAGCAAGATTCTCAGAGAAATAAAATTGATGCACCCAGTTCTTCTAAAAAGAAGAAAAAGGAAAATGATAGAACTGTGCAAACTTCTAGTGAACCTATTGCTGAACCACCTGATAATCCAAATGATATCTCTATGTCTGATGCTGAAACACAATCTGGCAATGAACATGAACCTAATGAAAATGTTAATAATAATGTTCATGATGATGCTCAACCTAGTAATGATAATGATGTAGAAATGGAATCTGCTGTTGATCTTGATAACCCACAATCAAAGAATCAACGTTATGATAAGAAAGATTTTGTTGCTAGAAAACATGGTAAAGAAAGAGAACCTTGGGTTCAGAAACCCATGCCTTTTCCTACCAAACCATCCAAGAAAAAGGATGATGAGGATTTTGAGCGCTTTGTTGAAATGATTAGACCTATCTTTTTGTGTATGCAATTGACTGATATGCTCAAAATGAATCCTTATGCTAAGTACATGAAAGATATTGTTACAAATAAAAGAAAGATACCGGAAGCTGAAATTTCCACCATGCTTGCTCATTATACTTTTAAGGGTGGAATACCAAAGAAACTTGGAGATCCAGGAGTACCTACTATACCATGCTCCATTAAAAGAAACTATGTTAAAACTGCTTTATGTGATCTTGGAGCCGGTGTTAGTGTTATGCATCTCTCTTTATATCGTAGACTTGACTTGAATAAGTTGACACCTACTAAAATATCTTTGTAAATGGCAGATAAATCAACTGCTATACCTATCGGTATTTGTGAGGATGTGCCTGTTGTGGTTGCAAACATTACTATTTTAATGGACTTTGTTATTCTTGATATTCCCGAGGACGATATTATGTCTATTATTCTTGGAAGATCTTTTCTTAATACTGCAGGGGCTGTTATTGATTGCAACAAAGGCAATGTCACTTTTCATGTTAATGGTAATGAGCATACGGTACACTTTCCAAGGAAACAACCTCAAGTTCATAGTATCAATTCTATCGAAAAAATTCCATCGATTATATTGGGAGGTTTTGAATTTCCTCTTTCTACTGTTAAGAAGAAATATGATATACTTATTATTGGGGATGTGCATATCCCCGTTGAGGTAACTTAGTGTTATTCGAAATTTCTCCGTTTTCATGTTATTCGGAATGAGTTTGTTAACAAGACTTGATCAACCTTGTTAGTGGATTCCTTTTGATGAGCATGAGATGGATGAAACTAGAAGCACAACCTTCTGTACTCTCTCTATACTTTCTGTTATTTAGTTGAAATAAAGTAAAAATAGTATTTTTCTGTCAGTTTCCTGATTTATCCGTGCAATATAAAAATGTCCTGAAAATAAAAGTCCTCAGAATGACATGCCAATTTAATATGAATTTTTCGGGAATATTAGAGGATTTATGGTGCAAAAATTACCGCGGGGGGAGCTGCCACCTGGCCACGAGGGTGGAGGGCGCGCCCCCTGCCTCGTGGGACAACGGTGGCCCTCCTCCACTTATTCCTGCACCCACACACTTCATCTTCCTCCAACAAACACGGAAAACCAATTCAAGCACGAGTTCCAGCCCTCTTTGCTGCCATTTTCGATCTCCTCGCTCAAAGCACCTCTCACAAAACTGCTTGGGGAGATTGTTCCTTGGTATGTGACTCCTCCATTGGTCCAATTAGTTTTTGTTCTAGTGCTTTATTCATTGCAAATCTTTGCTGCTTAGGTGACCCTGTTCTTGATCTTGCATGTCAAATTTCTATGGTCAAAAGTAGTTTTGATGCATGATATAGGCCCTAGGCACTTGTAGGAGTAGTTGCTATCAATATTATTGAGTTTGGTTTACTTTTATTTTGAAGTTACTAAAAATTTTCAGATTTCTTCAGAGGAAGAAAATGCATAGGAAAATGTTCCAAGGTGGTTCTTCAAGGAAGCAAGGACCCAGGCTTGCAATGCGTGATGCTGACGAAGAGCCACCAATAGACGCTCCAGTGCGTCCTTGTGAGTGGCCTTCTGAAAATTTTATGGATCGAGCGGGAATAAAAGAAGAATTTAACGCATATTTGCGTAATGTCGGTCTTGAGGACTTTGAGGTAGACAAATGCCCCCAGTATCATGATCTCACAAGCTCTTTTGTGAGGAGGTTTGAGTATTCATCTTCGCGTAATTCTCCTTCAGTCATGTTTGATCTTTATGACAAATCTTATACCATGGACTTAGAGGATCTCACTTTTGCTTGCAAACTTCCACAATGGGATAGTGTTAGGGATCCCCCCAAATCTGAATTTAGAAACTTTCTTGCTAGTATAACTATAGGGGAATCTAGAGATATAACGCAAGCTACCATAGGGAGCATTCACTTTCCTGCTAGACATTATTTTGCTCTCTTCATAGGTACGTGCATAAATGCTAAGGATGAAGCATGTCACATGTGTGTCCCTGACCTTAGCATTCTCAGGAGTGCTGTGTCAGGAGACCAATCTTATCATATGGGAGCCATTGTAGCTCGTAGGTTGCATCATAATAGATATAATGGAGATTTCTTTGGAGGAATTTATGCAACCCGCTTAGCTAAATTTCTTGAGATAGACGTTTGTGAAGGAGACATGGAGTTGCCTCTTGCTTATTTAGATTTTGATTCTTTGGTTTCTAACCAGTTTGTTGAGAGGACTAAGCCACCTCTCCATTATCGATTAGTCTTTAACAAACGACATGTTGTCCGTATTACTCGCCCTGCTCCTGCTTTCTTTGATTACCCTTCAATATAGAAGAACCACATTGTGATGATGTGGAGGGATTTATTGACACTATCACCGTAGGGGAAACAAGGAAGGTTTCTGATGCATGAATCACTAGCATACACTTTCCTGTTTTATGTTATTTTGCATTATTTGCTAGTCGTTGCTTAATTGGTCGCGGAAACAGTGGAAACCTAAGTATCCCTGATATTATCATTTTGCACCACGGCTTATACGGTGATAACTCTTTTAGTATGGGTGGCATTATTGCTAGACGGTTAAGTATGAACCATACTATGGGTCCCGTCTTTGGAGGCATTTATGCTACACGCCTAGCTGCACATTTTAACATACCTATTAGGCATTATGAGAAGGAAGAAAATGTGCTGCATCGTGTTTATTTAGATTATAAAAGTATGGTGGCACATGATTTTATTGTTAAGAATAGGGAAGGAGAGCTTAAATATCAATTGTTCTTTAATAAACATCATCCCGAGACAATTACCTTGCCTGCTCCTTCTTTGTTTGATTTGACTGTAGGCACGTACCGTGTTATGTTGGCGGCTATTCACGCCTACCGGAACCCTGCACCAGCCCCAGAACCGGAACCACAAGAGGAGCCTCCACGATAGTCTGTTTATTCTTGGGATCAGGAGGTGGCTGTCAGCCAATGGCAGTCAGAGTCTTCTTCATCACAGTACGACCCCAACTATTCTTCGTCGCAGTACGACCCCAGCTACACCGACGGGTATCCGCCAGGCTATCCCTGGCAATAAACCAACATAGGCCAACAGCCTAAGCTTGGGGGAGTACGTATTTCCCACCGACATTATATTCATGTTCACACACTCATTGCTAGATGTCGGTGTTCATACTTTTTCATTGTATTATCCATGCTAGTTTAAATTCCTTTTTATGCTTTCTTCTTGTGTGTTCAATAAACCTTAAGAAAAACCAAAAAAATTAGTTGTAGCTTTTAATTAATTTACTTACCATGCTTGTAGTAGTAATTAAAAAGAAAACCCAAAAATATTTCCCGTTCTTCTTTTGCTTGTTGGGAGCTTTCCCGTGTAAATAGTTTTATTTCTGTTCTTTTCTTTGGGGGTCAGTAGGAGAAGACCATGATTAAATTGTTGAAGTGGCTCTTATATGCTTTATTGTTAATTTAAGCAAGAGCCCATATTGCTTTGTCTTCTCCTGTTTATTGAATGCTCGCAGATTCCAGCTTAGTCCAATGCACGTGCACTCTTATTATTATTCACATCGTTCGATTGTGCACGTGAAAGGCAATTATGATGATATATGATGGAGCGACTGAGATGAGAAAAACTGGTATGAACTCGACCTCTTTTGTTTTTGTAAATATGATGAGTTTATCGTTCTTGATTCAGCTTGTTATGAATAAACATGTTTGCAATGACAATTAGAGATCATAGTTGCTTGTGCCATGCTTGATTAGCTATGAGTTATAATGGTTTACCTTGCATGCCAACATGCTATTGAGATGGTTATGATGTGGTATGATGGGGTGGTATCCTCTTTTGAATGATTTAAGTGACTTGACTTGGCACATGTTCACGCATGTAGTTGAAACAAATCAACATAGCCTTCACGATATTTATGTTCATGGTGGATTATATCCTACTCATGCTTGCACCCAATGTTTATTAATTTTAATGCATGTACATGACTGTTGTCGCTCTCTAGTTGGTCACTTCCCAGTCTTTTGCTAGCCTTCACCTGTACTAAGCGGGAATACTGCTTGTGCATCCAATCTCTTAAACCCCAAAGTTATTCCAGATGAGTCCACGATACCTTCCTATATGCGGTATCTACCTGTCGTTCCAAGTAAATTTGTATGTGCCAAACTCTAAACCTTCAAATAATCATTCTGTTTTGTATGCTCGAATAGCTCATGTATCAACTAGGGTTGCCTGTATCTTCCATGCTAGGCGGGTTATTCTCAAGAGGAGTGGACTCCGCTCCTCACTCACGAGAAAATGGCTGGTCACCGAGATGCCCAGTCCCATGCTCTATGCAAACTAAATCAAATAATTGCAAACCAAAACTCCCCCTGGGACTGTTGATAGTTGGAGGCACTCGTTGTTTCGAGCAAGCCATGGATTGATGTTTGTTGGTGGAGGGGGAGTATAAACTTTACCATTCTGTTTGGGAACCGCCTATAATGTGTGTAGCATGGAAGATATCTCCATCTCTCGGTTGTTATGTTGACAATGAAAGTATACCGCTCAAAAAATTAATTATCTCTATTTCAAAACCGAGCTCTGGCACCTCTACAAATCCCTGCTTCCATCTGCGAAGGGCCTATCCATTTACTTTTATGTTGAGTCATCACCCTCTCATTAAAAGCACTAGCTGGAGAGCGCAATTGCCATTTGCATTCATCACTGTTAATTTATATTGGGTGTGACTATGATTGGATCTCTTTTACCATGAATTACAATGTCTAGTCAGTCCTTGATCTTTAAAGGTGCTCTGCATTTATGTGTTGCAGTCTCAGAAAGGGCTAGCAAGATACCATCTTGTTATATCATATTATGATTGTTTTGAGAAAGTGTTGTCATCCGAGATTTATTATTATCGCTCACTAGTTGATTATGCTATTGATATGAGTAAATATGAGACCTGAGAATTATTGCGGATGTGCTTAGTCATGATCTTTGCTGAAAACTTGAATGCTGGCTTGACATATTTACAACAACAACAAGAGCAAACAGAGTTTGTAAAAGTTTTTCTTTATTTCTTTCAGTTTGTCCACTGAATTGCTTGAGGACAAGCAAGGGTTTAATCTTGGGGAGTTGATACGTCTCCGTCGTATCTACTTTTCCAAACACTTTTGCCCCTTTTTGGACTCTAACTTGTATGATTTGAATGGAACTAACCCGGACTCACGTTGTTTTCAGCAGAATTGCCATGATGTTGTTTTATGTGCAGAAAACAAAAGTTCTCGGAATGACCTGAGACTCCACGGAATACCTTACAATAAATAATAAAAAATCCTCGCCGAAGATGAAGACTAGGGGGCCCACACCCTGTCCATGAGGGTGGGGGGCGCCCCCCCTAGGGCGCGCCCCCTACCTCGTGGGCCCCCTGGAGACCTCCTGACTCTAACTCCAACTCTATATATATTTGCTTTCAGGGAGAAAAAAAATCAGAGAGAAGAAATCATTGCGTTTTACGATACGGAGCCGCCGCCAAGCCCTAAAACCTCTCGGGAGGGCTGATCTGGAGTTCGTTTGGGGCTCCGAAGAGGGGAATCCATCGCCATCGTCATCATCAACCATCCTCCATCACCAATATCATGATGCTCACCGCCGTGCGTGAGTAATTCCATCGTAGGCTTGCTGGACGGTGATGGGTTGGATGAGATTTATCATGTAATCTAGTTAGTTTTGTTAGGGTTTGATCCCTAGTATCCACTATGTTTTGAGATTGATCTTGCTATGACTTTGCTATGCTTAATGCTTGTCACTAGGGCCCGAGTGCCATGATTTCATATCATAACCTATTATGTTTTCAGCAATATAGGAGAGTTCTTGATCCTATCTTGCAAGTCGATAGTCACCTATTATGTGTTATGATCCGTTAGCCCCGAAGTGACAATAATCGGGATACTTACCACTAGTGCAGAACCGGGCAATAGCACCGGTTCGTAAGGCCCTTTAGTGCCGGTTTGGTAACCGGCGCTAAAATGTAGGCACTAAAGGCCCCCCATCTTTAGTACCGGTTCAGCACGAACCGGTGCTAAAGGGCAACGACATGGCACGAGCCAGCTTCGGGGGCAGGGAGCCCTTTAGTATCGGTTGGTGTCACCAACCGGTATTAAAATGTGTGTGTGTGTGTGGGGGGGGGGGTTGGGTTTATGATTTCTTTTGTATTTAATTTTGTGTTTTCCATTTAATTCTTTTTCTTTTGCTGGTATTTTATGATACTACATATTATACACGTTATGCATATATACAAATAGAATTTCTAGTAGAACTGATCATAATATATATATATATATATATATATATATATATATATATATATAGACACACACACAATTTCTCCTAATTGGTGCCTTCGGAGCCAGTGGCATTAGCCTAGCTAATTGGTGCCTTCGGAGCACGATAAAAATTGGAAGTGGTTCATGGGGGCGGTAGCAGGTAATAGTATTCTCCTTTGGGATTTATGACCTGGTCGAGCAAAAATCCCACTATTTCCTCTTGAATTGCTTCTATGCGGTCCTATGGTAGGAGCTTGTCCCGCACCTCTTTGAACTGTTAAGAAGGAGATCAATATGCATGTGTATTAGTTGTGTGACTAGATATCGATAATGGTGTAAAAATTGTGAATAGTGTTCTGACAATCGATATCGTACCCACTCCTGTCTTTGAGATTTGCTCCTTTCGGACGCCATCATGCGAATGTTCTCGCAAATGTAGTATGTACATAGATCATTCCCCGGCGCCTGCTTCAGGGCCTTTACGAGAATGGAATTTTGATCAGATAATAATTAATCAAGCATGATAATTAAAGAGATGGCAGCTAGCTAGTACTACTTAATTACTTACCTTGGGTCGATACCATTTCAGACTTTGTTTCCATGGACCTGGAGTGACCCTGATGAACTTTGCCCAAGCCCTGCCCGCCGACAAAGAAAATGAATAAATGGGTTATTAAATAGTTGTTATCAGGAAATGATGAACTAATTAAATAGGCCAAGATATAGTTAATAATGATTGAAATTACCTGTTGACTATCATGTTCACGATGGTGTAGTCACTTGCTTTCTTAAGTAGCGAGTCTAGTACTTCAACTGTTCCTTCATCAACTTTAATGATTAACAAGATCCAGTGATATCTGCATGCACACACATTTGCATGTCTTAATTAAGCAAAACCATGTAGCTATAGCTAGTAGGGAAAAACAGAATTTGTAGTACAAGATAGTGTGACTCACTGGAAGTTGTAAGGAAGTAGTATATCTTCATTGTATTTGAGTTCCTTGAAGAACTGTAGCATGCTTTCCTCTACACATTTTGCGTGATATGGATCTAATTTCCATGTGTATTCATTAATGGTATTTGGTTCAATGAACCCAATGCCATAGCGTCCACCTTTTTTCATTTCATAAATGTTCATCCTACATAATACCATAGAAAAGAATATAGTGAGGATAATTACAGGTAATGATTGATCAAAATGATCAGTTAGCTTGAGACTTAAATTATAGAAAGAAATCACTTACAGACAATAGCAACTGACGATAGATTTGTCTAGTGCGTCTTTATTGTATAGCTGAAAAAGTTCTGAATACTCAACGTTCACAGCTTTCTTATGGTAGTAATGCTCCTCGTTGACATTCACCATGAGGGACTCTCGATTGGAAATCTTGGTAATGTCCATGTACCATTGATGCAATTCATACATTCTTGTTGGGAGCTTATTGACCTCCTCTGGCTCAACCAAAGGTTGGCCCCGGGCATATTTTCGTTTTATTTCCTCCTCTCTAGTCGGAGACATGGGCTCGATATCGAGGAGTTTTCCAACAGTGATCCCGATCGATTCAGCCTGCGCAATATGATCCTCGGTTATTACCACATTGCCCACCCCGGGAACATTAACGGTTTGCCCACAATAATATTGGGCGCGCCTACTCTCATGTGTTGTTGGCACAACAAGTGGGGGGATTGATTGCGCAGCCTGTTCTCCCAGTTGGGGAACGGTTTTACCGCTCCTTTTGCTAGCTGATTTGCTCGAGCTCGAGCTCGCCTCTTTCTGTAGACGTGCTCAATTTAACTTCCTGAGGTGGCGCTCATAGTCTGTGTCAACAGGCTTGGGAGGTGGTGGTCTAGCCATACGAATGAAGTGGTCAATGTTTTCCACATGCACTTTCTCTCTTGGTGGCGGTGGCGGTTTCGGTGCAAAATGGGCTTCCACCTCGGCCTTCGATATGGCTATGTTTTCCTCCTCGGACTTGTTGTAAGGCCTTTGCGGAAGAGGCGCGAGGCTTGGACCATATTGAAATCGCTTGCCTCTGCCTGTACCTGTAGTACTACCTTGACTTGTACCGCTACGCACCATAGCTGAGGCGGCTCTCTTCCGTGATTGCTGAGGCGGTGAAGACGGCTGACGTGGCTGAGTTGGAGGAGGAGGAGTGGCCTGAAGCTCTGCCGGACTTGGAGGAGGAGTGGCCTGAAGCTGTGCCAGACTTGGAGGAGAAGTGGCCTGACGCTTTGCCGGACTTGGAGGAGGAGTGGCCTGAAGCTGTGCCGGACTTGGAGGAGGAGTGGCCTGACGCATTGGTGGACTTGGAGGAGCGGGAGTCTGCTGACTCGGTGGCGGACTGCGACGAGGACTCGGATGACGCGGTGTCGGTGGCCTTTGAAAGATGATGCAATCCTTTCTCCATAGGATGATACGATGGTTGGCCTCTCCTAGTGTGTGCTCATCGTCACCTCCAAGAATGTCAAGCTCTAGCCCCGAATATTGGTCCACCACCTCATCAACCAAGACACGAGTATAGCCCGCTGGAATCGGGTTGCAATGGAAGGTTGCCTTGGGGAGATTTGTAAAAGCAAGGGCGTCCGCCACCTTCATGGATATGTTCTTCATTTTGAAGTGTAGCTCGCAATTAGTGTTCTCCATGATGTCATCCACTAGGTAGCTATCCAGCAATGCATCGCCCGGGGCGGAAC
This sequence comes from Triticum aestivum, assembly GCF_018294505.1. NCBI lineage: Eukaryota > Viridiplantae > Streptophyta > Magnoliopsida > Poales > Poaceae > Triticum > Triticum aestivum. The sequence goes on from NC_057809.1 coordinate 25,440,248, forward strand.
CCACGCTGCTTCTCGGCATGGATGGGACGGTGCTGTCCATTGGTGGATCATCTGCTAGCTGCTGAGACCCCCTTTGCTGGCTAAGTGAGTCGATCTGCTCCGGCTGCCGCTGGAATTTGATTGCCAAGTCCGCGTGCGCTGATTCTAGGCCTTGAAGGTGTTCATAGTCTAGCTTCCTCTACTCCTCCTCCATCTTCCTCTTCTTCTCCTCCGCAATTTTCTTTCTCGCGCGGGTTCTGTAGTCGGTGTTCCAGTCCGAAAACCCCTCATACCACGGAATAGTGCCCATGCCTCGTGTTCTTCTCGGGTGTTCAGGATTTCCCAGGGCACGCGTAAGCTCATCGTTCTCTCTGTTGGGCTCGAACAATCCGGATCGAGCCTCTTCTATTGCAACAAGTAGCTTATCTTCGGCTCCGTCCAGACATGCCTTCTTGGAAACTTTGCCTGTCTTCGGGTCCAACTCCCCCCATGCGCATAGAACCAAGTCCTGCACCTGGGGGGCCAGCTCAATGTTTCTGGAGTGACACCTGCATCCAGCATCTCTTTCTCAGACTTATCCCACTTAGGCATTCCCACCGCATAGCCACCTGGTCCCAGCTTATGGAACTTATCCTTTTTTGCGGCATTGGCCTTGTTTATTCTCGACCGTTCCTTAGATAATTCTGAATCCTTGAATTTCACGAAATCGTCCCAATGAGCACTTTGGTTCTCTAGTGTTCCCTCGAATACTGGAGTCTTCCTTCCTCCGTTGACGTACTTGGCCCATTCACGAATCTTGTGGTTCTTGAATGCAACCACCATCTTCCTAAGAGCAGTGTCCTTGACTTTCTCCACATCTGCATTTGTGAAATGATCTGGTAGGGTGAAATGTTCCATGAGCGTTTCCCAAAGCAACTGTTTTTGTCTGTCGTCGACAAAAGTAACTCCTGGATGTGGCTTTAGTGGCTCTTTCCATTCTTGAAGGGAGATCGGGAGTTGGTCCTTCACAAGAACTCCGCACTGACGAACAAACTTGTCCGCAATCTTCTTAGGCGCGAATGGTTCGCCATTAGGTTTGATTGCCTCGATATTGTACTTTACGCCCTCCTTCAACTTTTTGTTCGGGGCTCGTTTCGTCCTGTTGCCTGAAGATTTGCTCGATCCGGATGGCTGAAAGAAGAAAGATCGATTCGTTAATATATCTTCAAGTCATTTAAAACATGTGATGATCACCAGATGCCTGCTTATATAAATATATATACCTCGCCGGTCTTTGTTGTTTCAAGATCAACATTTTCTTCGTGATGTTCATAGTTCACGACTTCATCAATTCGGTCGTCGCGATCGAATATCATATCACCCTCCCCGGTGTTGTTTAGATCTTCGGAGCCGTCATAATCTTCTTCATTCTGATCATCATCTGGCCCGCGAGGATTGCATATGATATTGAATAGGGCCTCTTCTCCCTCCCTGCCGGTATTGTCCGCCATAGGTTTTGTTTAACTAATCCAAAAGAAATATGTTCAAATTACAATGCATGGATGCAATCAATTAATAAGGAAAAACTGCATCAATCATAGTACATAATAAGCATCATCGAATATAATCTCGAATACATCGTCTTGAATAATAGATATAATCTCGAATACATCGTCTCGAATAATAGATATAATCTCGAATACATCGTCTCGAATAATATATAATCTGGAATACATCGTCTCGAATATTATATATCGAGTACATCACTGGCTAGGTAGCTAATAAAGATCGAATACTACAGAAGAATCTAGGACACTCGTGGTTCCTGCGGCGCGGGCGGTGGACACCCAAAGAGAAGGAACCCTCACAGGATCATAGCTGAAGTGAGATCCCTGAAGAAACTACCAGGTATTGGAGAACCTGCCGCCCTCTAACACAACCATGTAGCGATGGACGTGCTCGTCCTCCTCCCTGACATGGCGACGTACCACCTCCGGCGGGGCTGGCTCCCTCCGCACCAACACTGGCCCACGCGAACACCACCAAACGAGATCAGGGTCGACGACGGGACCCGGGGCCGGGTTCCTCATCAAGCGGCGCGCCCCTCCAGGCAGCACCTCCCAGTGCCAGCCCGGTGGAGCCCAGTCCCGGACATGGGTCAGCCGGACGTCATCGCGGATGGGTCGACGGCGAGGATGCGGGCCGGGCATCGTCGAGAACAAATACTAGCTATATGCCCGCAAAAAGTAACATTTTTTTAATGATTGGATTTTGATAACTAAAATTTCTAACATTTCTATATAACCAACATTCCTATAACATTTCTAACAATGCTATATTTTTTTGAGGGGTCAAAGACAGTAGGAAAGGATCCTACTGACACATATATTATATCACTTTTGTCAAAGTGTTAGTTTACATGATTACAGGTGGATAATTACAAGGGTGTGCGTGAGCACCCCAAGAGGGATGAGTAAAGTATAGGTGCTTACAAATGTGTTACAAGGAAGGCAGAAATAAACTCTACTAGGGAGGGCTTGACCCTATGGCGTAGTAAGTCTAGGTCATTTCGTAGTCTAGCTCTCCAAGAGATGAAGGTGGGGGGGATGCCTCTAAAGATAATTCCATTGCGTTCTTTCCAGATACTCCAGGTGGATAACATGAAGATTTCCATGAACAATTGTGAGGGCCAACGGAGTCTTCCCTAGTATTTCTATAACATTTCTAATATTTCTATAACTAAAAAACAGAAAAAAAATTTATAACATTTCTATATATATAACTAACATTTGTATAACATTTCTAATATTTCTATAACTAAAAAAAAGAAAAATTTCTAACTTTTTTATAACTATTTCTATAACTAAAAAGAAGAAAAAATTCTAACAATTCTAACAATTCTAACAATGCTATATAACTAACTATTTCTATAACTAAAAAAAGAAAAATTTCTAACAATGCTATATGTGTGTGTGTGTGTTCACTGGCGAGGCGAGAGGTGACGGGGGGTAGCGACGGGCGCGGCGACGATGGGGATGGCGATGACGGGAACAGGGACGGGGCGGCGACGACGGGGACGGGCCGGGGCGGCGACGACGGGGATGTAGCGGCGATGACGGGGACGGGGACGACGCGGGACGGGCCGGGAGGGCGCGGCGGTGACGACGGGGACGGGGACGACGGGGCGGCGACGACGGGGACAGGGGCGGCGACGAGGGTTATGGAGACGGGGGCGGCGGGCGACGGGGCAGAGGAGAAGAAGCAGAGGAGAAACTGAAATTTTTGAAGTGTTTAGTTATATAGGATGGACCTTTAGTACCGGTTGCAGCCACCAACCGGTACTAAAGGCCTGTTTTGGCCAGGCCAAGCGGCGGGAACCGCCCCCCCCTTTAATACCGGTTGGTGCTACCACCCGACACTAAAGGGGGTGCGCTGGCGCAGGTGCGGTGCGAAATGTTTAGTCCCACCTCGCTAGCCGAGGGGCGTCCGCACTGGTTTATAAGCCCCAGTGCGGTAGCTCCCTTGAGCTCCTCTCCAAAGCAGGCCTGCTGGGCCTAAATGTTCTGTGCTGCCTGTGGGCCCACTGGGCCTTTGTGGGCCAGCATCCTGGCCCAACAACAGGATGGGTTTCTAGTCGTATGCAGGCCACTGTGGCGCAGTAGGTGGGCTTTTTTTTCTTATTTTTTTGCTTTATTTATTTTTGTTTGAGTTGTTTTTTTGCTGTATTTAGAGTTTCTTTGTCAATATTTTTGCTTTAGGTACAAAAAATTACAAACTTTCTGTTAGTACCGGTAGTTTACAAATTTGAATAGTTTAAATTTTGATTTATTTGAAATTTGTGTGAATCACTAGTTTGTGAATAACTTAACTTTGAGAATAGATTTTTCAGTGATTCTTTTTTCTTATGTTTAATATTAGTGTGTTTTATCATTATATTCAATTTGGTAATGCTTAGGTTATTTGAAAAAATGAAATTCCTTTTGTAATGTATGAGTTTTCGTCCGAAACCCTGATACTTCGAAAGAGATTGTCCATTTAGTACACTAAGTGCATCTAGTTTTTGCGGTAACCCTCTCTACATTTTTGCACATGCTATGTGGGTGAAATTATGATACCATGCCAACTTTCAACCTTTTCTAAGTTCATTTGAAATGCTTTTCAATTTCAGGGTCATTTAGCTTAAAAAATCAGAAAAGGCATGAAAGAATTTGTTTGCACATAAAATTTCTTCGCGTTTCAAATGCCAAAACACATAACTACCCTAACTATTACAGAGATTCCCTCATGGGTGTGAAACACAGAAGAAAGTGATGATAGTGAAGCCGATCACATCCCAGATCTTTGGGTGTGAAACTTTTTCTTCGCGTGTGTCCCTTTGCGCCGTAACCATGGAAAATCTTCATCATTTAACGGGATGCTCGGGTCAATATTCACTGTGAATGGAGCAATTTCATCAAACTTTTCATAATCATCTGACATGTCTGTCTTGTCATCCACTCCCACGATGTTTCTCTTCCCAGAAAGAACTATGTGCCGCTTTGGCTCATCGTACGATGCATTCGCTTCCTTATCTTTTCTTTTTCTTGGCTTGGTAGACATGTCCTTCACATAGAAAACCTGTGCCACATCATTGGCTAGGACGAATGGTTCGTCTGCATATGCAAGATTGTTGACATCCACTATTGTCATTCCGTACTGCGGGTCTTCCGTTACCCCGCCTCGTGTCATATTGACCCATTTGCACCGAAACAAAGGGACCTTCAAACCACGTCGATAGTCAAGTTCCCATATGTCCTGTATATAACCATAATATGTTTCCTTTCCTGTCTTGGTTTCTGCATCAAAGCGGACACCACTGTTTTGGTTGGTGCTCTTCTTATCTTGGGCGATTGTGTAAAATGTACTACCATTTATCTCGTACCCTTTGAAAGTCATTATATTCGAAGATGGTAACTGGGACAACAAGTACAGGTCATCTTCAATAGAGGTGTCATGCATGGTACGTGTCTGCAACCAGCTAGCGAAACTTCTGGTTTGTTCATGTGTAATCCAGTCATCAGACCGCTCCGGGTGTTTGGAGCGTAGCAAATTCTTGTGTTCATCCATATACGGAGCCACCAAGGCGGAATTCTGTAGAACTGTGTAGTGTCCTTCAGCGAGAGAATGTCTGTCCATACATATTATTTGTTCCCCTCCTAGCGTGCCTTTTCCATCCAGTCTGCCCTTATGCCGCGATTCAGGAACACCAATCGGCTTAATGTCAGGAATAAAGTCAATACAAAACTCAGTGACCTCCTCATTTTCATGTCCCTTGGAGATGCTTCCTTCTGGCCTAGCACGGTTATGAACATATTTCTTTAAGACTCCCATGAACCTCTCAAAGGGGAACATATTGTGTAGAAATACAGGACCCAAAACGTTAATCTCTTCGCATAGGTGAACTAGGACGTGCGTCATGATGTTGAAGAAGGACGGTGGGAACACCAACTCGAAACTGACAAGACATTGCACCAAATCATTCTCTAACCTTGGTATGATTTCTGGATCGATTACCTTCTGAGAGATTGCATTGAGAAATGCACATAGCTTCACAATGGCTAATCGAACGTTTTCCGGTAGAAGCCCCCTCAATGCAACCGGAAGCACTTGCGTCATAATCACATGGCAGTCATGAGACTTTAGGTTCTGGAACTTTTTCTCTGCCATGTTTATTATTCCCTTTATATTCAACGAGAAGCCAGACGGTACCTTAATACTAAGCAGGCATTCAAAGAAGATTTCCTTCTCTTCTTTGGTAAGAGTGTAGCTTGCATGACCCTGATGTATGCCGTCTTTTCTGTGCATATGTTGCTGGTCCTCCCGTGCCTCAGGTGTATCTTTTGTCTTCCCATACACGCCCAAGAAGTCAACCAGGGTCACACAAAGATTCTTCATCACGTGCATCACGTTGATTGCGGAGCGGACCTCTAGGTCTTTCCAATAGGGCAGGTCCCAAAATATAGATTTCTTCTTCCACATGGGTGCGCGTCCGTCAGCGTCATTCGGAATAGGTTGTCCACCAGGACCCTTTCCAAAGACCGCCTTCAAATCCTTGACCATATCATGTACATCAGCACCAGTACGGTGGCGAGGCTTCGTCCGGTGATCCGCCTCACCTTTGAAATGCTTGCCTTTCTTTCTTACGGGATGCCTGCTCGGAAGAAATCGACGATGTCCGAGGTACACATTCTTCTTACAATTAGCCAAATATATACTGTCGGTATCGTCCAAACAGTGCGTGCATGTGCGGTATCCCTTGTTTGTCTGTCCTGAAAGGTTACTGAGAGCAGGCCAATCATTGATGGTCACGAACAACAATGCCTTTAGGTCAAATTCTTCCCCCATGTGCTCATCCCACGCACGTACACCTGTTCCATTCCAAAGTTGTAAGAGTTCTTCAACTAATAGCCTTAGGTACACATCAATGTCGTTGCCGGGTTGCTTAGGGCCTTGGATGAGCACTGGCATCATAATGAACTTCCGCTTCATGCACAACCAAGGAGGAAGGTTATACAAACATAGAGTCACATGCCAGGTGCTATGGTTGCTGCTCTGCTCCCCAAAAGGATTAATGCCATCTGCGCTTAGACCAAACCATACGTTCCTTACGTCATCTGCAAACTCCTTCCCGTACTTTCTTTCGATTTTTCTCCACTGCGACCCGTCAGTGGGTACTCTCAACTTTCTGTCTTTCTTACGGTCTTCTCTGTGCCATCGCATCGCCTTGGCATGCTCTTTGTTTTGGAACAAACGTTTCAACCGTGGTATTATAGGAGCATACCACATCACCTTGGCAGGAATCTTCTTCCTGGGGCGCTCGCCCTCGACATCACCAGGGCCATCGCGGCTGATCTTATAGCGTAATGCACTGCATACCGGGCAAGCGTTCAAATCCTCGTACTCACCGCGATAGAGGATGCAATCATTAGGGCATGCATGTATCTTCTGCACCTCTAACCCTAGAGGGTAGAAAACCTTCTTTGCTTGGTACGTACTCTCGGGCAATTCGTTTTCGTTTGGAAGCATATCCTTTATCATTACCAGCAACTTTCCAAATCCCTTGTCAGATACACCATTCTCTACCTTCCATTGCAGCAATTCCAGTGTGGTGCCCAGCTTTTTTTGTCACCTGTGCAATTCGGGTACAACAATTTTTTGTGATCCTCTAACATGTGCTTCAACTTCTTCTTCTCCAAATCACTTGCGCAGTTTCTCTTTGCATCAGCAATGGCCCGACCTAGATCATCAACGGGCTCATCCGATGCCTCTTCTTCAGCTTCTTCCCGCATTGTCGGCTCAGCTTCTTCCCGCATTACCGGCTCAGCTTCTTCCCTCATTGTTGTATCATCGTATTCAGGGAACCCATGGCCAGGATACCTGTCGTCGTCCTCTTCTTCTTCATTGTCTTCCATCATAACCCCTCTTTCTCCATGCTTGGTCCAAACATTATAGTGGGGCATGAAACCGGACTCAAACAGGTGGACGTGAATGGTTCTTGACGTAGAGTAATTGCGACCATTCTTACAGCCAGCACATGGACAATGCATAAAACCATCCGCTCGCTTGTTTGCCTCAGCCGCAAGCAGAAAAGTACGCATGCCATTAATGAACTCGGCAGAGCATCGGTCATCGTACATCCATTGCCGGCTCATCTTCAATACACAGCACCGAAAACATCAAATTAATACAATACATAAAGTTCATACATAAAGAGCATACAACACTTCAATGCAACAAACCAATAACTCTCTAGCTAAAGAATTTAAATGCAACAACAAATGCGATCAAGATTGCAACTAAGGTAACAATTGATCCAACAGCATAATGATACCAAGCCTCACTATGAATGGCATATTTTCTAATCTTTCTAATCTTCAAGCGCATTTTCTTCATCTTAATCTTCTGATCATTGACGACATCGGCAACATGCACCTCCAATTCCATCTTCTCCCCCTCAATTCTTTTCAATTTTTCCTTCAAATCCTCATTTTCTCTTTCAACTAAATTTAACCTCTCGACAATAGGGTCGGTTGGAATTTCGGGTTCAACTACCTCCTACATACAAATGTCTATGTCAACTTGATGGGCATAATTTGTCATAAACACGAAATGTAATGAATAGTTTTAAAATAGAATATACCACATCCAAATCATAACCCGGACGAGGGCCGACGGGGACGGATATCAAAACCATGGCACTATGCATAACAAACAATGTATGGGTAAGATAATTATACGAGTAACTATATATCCAAATCACACAAACATCATTTTTTATATAAAACTTCATGAACAAGAGGCTCACCACAAGGTGGTGTCGGCGACGGGACGTTGCGAGCGATCGACGGTGGTTATGACGGAGATTTAGAAGGTACTAAGTGAAGGAAATATGCCCTAGAGGCAATAATAAAGTTATTATTTATTTCCTTATATCATGATAAATGTTTATTATTCATGCTAGAATTTTATTAACCGGAAACATAATACATGTGTGAATACATAGACAAACTTAGTGTCACTAGTATGCCTCTACTTGACTAGCTCATTAATCAAAGATGGTTATGTTTCCTAACCATGAACAATGTGTTGTTATTTGATTAACGAGGTCACATCATTAGTTGAATGATCTGATTGACATGACTCATTTCATTAGCTTAGCACCCGATCGTTTAGTATGTTGCTATTCCTTTCTGCATGACTTATACATGGTCCTATGACTATGAGATTATGCAACTCCCGTTTACCGGAGGAACACTTTGTGTGCTACCAAACGTCACAACGTAACTGGGTGATTATAAAGGAGCTCTATAGGTCTCTCCAAAGGTAGATGTTGGGTTGGCGTATTTCGAGATTAGGATTTGTCACTCCGATTGTCGGAGAGGTATCTCTGGGCCCTCTCGGTAATGCACATCACATAAGCCTTGCAAGCATTGTGACTAATGAGTTAGTTGCGAGATGATGTATTACGGAACGAGTAAAGAGACTTGCCGGTAACGAGATTGAACTAGGTATTGGATACCGGCGATCGAATCTCGGGCAAGTAACATACCGATGACAAAGGGAACAACGTATGTTGTTATGCGGTCTGACCGATAAAGATCTTAGTAGAATATGTAGGAGCCAATATGGGCATCCAGGTCCCGCTATTGGTTATTGACCGGAGATGTGTCTCAGTCATGTCTACATTGTTCTCGAACCATAGGGTCCGCACGCTTAACGTTACGATGACAGTTATTATGAGTTTATGCATTTTGATGTACCGAGGTTAGTTCGGAGTCCCGGATGTGATCACGGGCATGACGAGGAGTCTCGAAATGGTCGAGACATAAAGATTGATATATTGGATGACTATATTCGGACACCGGAAGTGTTCCGGGTAATTTCGGAGAAAACTGGAGAGCCGGAGGGTTACCGGAACCCTACCGGGAGAAGTAATGGGCCATATGGGCTTTAGTGGAGAGAGAGAAGGGCTGCCAGAGGTGGGCCGCGCGCCACCTCCTCCCTGGTCCGAATTGGACTAGGGGAAGGGGACGGCGCCCCCCCTTTCCTTCTCCCACTCCACCTCTTTCCCCCTCCTAGTAGGAGTCCTACTCCTACTAGGAGGAGGACTCCTCCTTGGCGCGCCACACCTGGCCGGCCGGCCTCCTCCCCTTGCTCCTTTATATACGAGGGCAGGGGGCACCCCAAGACACACAAGTTGATCCACGTGATCGTTCCTTAGCCGTGTGCGGTGCCCCCTGCCGCCATATTCCACCTCGATCATATCGTTGTAGTGCTTAGGCGAAGCCCCGCGTCGGTAGAACATCAATATCGTCATCACGCCGTCGTGCTGACGGAACTCCTCCCCGAAGCTTTGCTGGATCGGAGCCCGGGGATCGTCATCGAGCTGTATGCGTGCTAAGAACTCGGAGGTGCCGGAGTAACGGTGCTTGGATTGGTCGGATCGGGAAGAAGACGTACGACTACTTCCTCTACGTTGTGTCAACGCTTCCGTTGCGATCTACAAGGGTATGTAGATCATACTCTCCTCTCGTTGCTGTGCATCACCATGATCTTGCGTGTGCGTAGGATTTTTTTTGAAATTACTACGTTCCCCAACAGTGGCATCCGAGCCTAGGTTTTATGGTTTGATGTTATTTGCACGAGTAGAACACAAGTGAGTTGTGGGCGATATAAGTCATACTGCCTACCAGCATGTCATACTTTGGTTCGGCGGTATTGTTGGACGACACGACCAGGACCAACCTTACGCGTACGCTTACGCGAGACCGGTTTCCCCGACGAGCTTTGCACACAGGTGGCTTGCGGGCGACTGTCTCTCCAACTTTAGTTGAACCGAGTGTGGCTATGCCCGGTCCTTGCGAAGGTTAAAACGGAGTCTATTTGACAAACTATCGTTGTGGTTTTGATACGTAGGTGAGATTGGTTCTTGCTTAAGCCCGTAGAAGCCACGTAAAACTTGCAACAACAAAGTAGAGGACGTCTAACTTGTTTTTGCAGGGCATGTTGTGATGTGATATGGTCAAGACATGATGCTAAATTTTATTGTATGAGATGATCATGTTTTGTAACCGAGTTATCAGCAACTGGCAGGAGCCATATGGTTGTCGCTTTATTGTATGCAATGCAATCGCGATGTAATGCTTTACTTTATCACTAAGCGGTAGCGATAGTCGTGGAAGCATAAGATTGGCGAGACGACAACGATGCTACGATGGAGATCAAGGTGTCGCACCGGTGACGATGGTGATCATGACGGTGCTTCGGAGATGGAGATCACAAGCACAAGATGATGATGGCCATATCATATCACTTATATTGATTGCATGTGATGTTTATGTTTTATGCATCTTATCTTGCTTTGATTGACGGTAGCATTATGAGATGATCTCTCACTAAATTATCAAGAAGTGTTCTCCCTGAGTATGCACCGTTGTGAAAGTTCTTCGTGCTGAGACACCACGTGATGATCGGGTGTGATAGGCTCTACGTTCAAATACAACGGGTGCAAAACAGTTGCACACGCGGAATACTCAGGTTATACTTGACGAGCCAAGCATATACAGATATGGCCTCGGAACATGGAGACCGAAAGGTCGAGCATGAATCATATAGTAGATATGATCAACATAATGATGTTCACCGATGAAACTACTCCATCTCACGTGATGATCGGACATGGTTTAGTTGATTTGGATCACGTGATCACTTAGAGGATTAGAGGGATGTCTATCTAAGTGGGAGTTCTTAAGTAATATGATTAATTGAACTTAAATTTATCATGAACTTAGTACCTGATAGTATCTTGCTTGTTTATGTTGATTGTAGATAGATGGCTCGTGCTATTGTTCCGTTGAATTTTAATGCGTTCCTTGAGAAAGCAAAGTTGAAAGATGATGGTAGCAATTACACAGACTGGGTCCGTAACTTGAGGATTATCCTCATTGCTGCACAGAAGAATTACGTCCTGGAAGCACCGCTGGGTGCCATGCCTGCTGCTGGAGCAACACCAGATGTTATGAACGTCTGGCAGAGCAAAGCTGATGACTACTCGATAGTTCAGTGTGCCATGCTTTACGGCTTAGAATCGGGACTTCAACGACGTTTTGAACGTCATGGAGCATATGAGATGTTTTAGGAGTTGAAGTTAATATTTCAAGCAAATGCCCGGATTGAGAGATATGAAGTCTCCAATAAGTTCTATAGCTGCAAGATGGAGGAGAACAGTTCTGTCAGTGAGCATATACTCAAAATGTCTGGGTATAATAATCACTTGATTCAATTGGGAGTTAATCTTCCAGATGATTGCGTCATTGATAGAATTCTCCAATCACTGCCACCAAGCTACAAGAGCTTCGTGATGAACTATAATATGCAAGGGATGAACAAGACTATTCCCGAGCTCTTCGCAATGCTGAAAGCTGCGGAGGTAGAAATCAAGAAGGAGCATCAAGTGTTGATGGTTAACAAAACCACTAGTTTCAAGAAAAAGGGAAAAGGGAAGAAGAAGGGGAACTTCAAGAAGAATGGCAAGCAATTTGCTGCTCAGGAGAAGAAACCCAAGTCTGGACCTAAGCCTGAAACTGAGTGCTTCTACTGCAAGCAGACTGGTCACTGGAAGCGGAACTGCCCCAAGTATTTGGCGGATAAGAAGGATGGCAAGGTGAACAAAGGTATATGTGATATACATGTTATTGATGTGTACCTTACTAATGCTCGCAGTAGCACCTGGGTATTTGATACTGGTTCTGTTGCTAATATTTGCAACTCGAAACAGGGACTACGGATTAAGCAAAGATTGGCTAAGGACAAGGTGACGATGCGCGTGGGAAACGGTTCCAAAGTCGATGTGATCGCAGTCGGCACGCTACCTCTACATCTACCTTCAGGATTAGTATTAGACCTAAATAATTGTTATTTGGTGCGAGCGTTAAGCATGAATATTATATCTGGATCTTGTTTAATGCAAGACGGTTATTCATTTAAATCAGAGAATAATGGTTGTTCTATTTATATGAGTAATATATTTTATGGTCATGCACCCTTGAAGAGTGGTCTATTCTTGTTGAATCTCGATAGTAGTGATACACATATTCATAATGTAGAAGCCAAAAGATGCAGAGTTGATAATGATAGTGCAACTTATTTGTGGCACTGCCGTTTAGGTCATATCGGTGTAAAGCGCATGAAGAAACTCCATACTGATGGACTTTTGGAACCACTTGATTATGAATCACTTGGTACTTGCGAACCGTGCCTCATGGGCAAGATGACTAAAACACCATTCTCCGGTACTATGGAGAGAGCAACAGATTTGTTGGAAATCATACATACAGATGTATGTGGTCTGATGAATGTTGAGGCTCGTGGCGGATATCGTTATTTTCTCACCTTCACAGATGATTTAAGCAGATATGGGTATATCTACTTAATGAAACATAAGTCTGAAACATTTGAAAAGTTCAAAGAATTTCAGAGTGAAGTTGAAAATCATCGTAACAAGAAAATAAAGTTTCTACGATCCGATCGTGGAGGAGAATATTTGAGTTACGAGTTTGGTGTACATTTGAAAAATTGTGGAATAGTTTCGCAACTCACGCCACCCGGAACACCACAACGTAATGGTGTGTCCGAACGTCATAATCGTACTTTACTAGATATGGTGCGATCTATGATGTCTCTTAATGATTTACCGCTATCGTTTTGGGGATACGCTCTAGAGACGGCCGCATTCACGTTAAATAGGGCACCATCAAAATCCGTTGAGACGACACCTTATGAACTATGGTTTGGCAAGAAACCAAAGTTGTCGTTTCTGAAAGTTTGGGGCTGCGATGCTTATGTGAAAAAGCTCCAACCTGATAAGCTCGAACCCAAATCGGAGAAATGTGTCTTCATAGGATATCCAAAGGAAACTATTGGATACACCTTCTATCACAGATCCGAAGGCAATACTTTTGTTGCTAAATTCGGAAACTTTCTTGAGAAGGAGTTTCTCTCGAAAGAAGTGAGTGGGAGGAAAGTAGAACTTGACGAGGTAACTGTACCTGCTCCCTTGTTGGAAAGTAGTACATCACAGAAAACTGTTTCTACGACACCTACACCAATAAGTGAGGAAGTTAATGATAATGATCATGAAACTTCAGAACAAGATACTACTGAACCTCGTAGATCAACCAGAGTAAGATCCGCGCCAGAGTGGTACGGTAATCCAGTTCTGGAAGTCATGCTACTAGATCATGATGAACCTACAAACTATGAAGAAGCGATGGTGAGCCCAGATTCCGCAAAGTGGATTGAAGCCATGAAATCTGAGATGGGATCCATGTATGAGAACAAAGTATGGACTTTGGTTGACTTGCCCGATGATCGGCAAGCAATTGAGAATAAATGGATCTTCAAGAAAAAGACTGACGCTGACGGTAATGTTACTGTCTATAAAGCTCGACTTGTCGCAAAAGGTTTTCGACAAGTTCAAGGGGTTGACTACGATGAGACCTTCTCACCCGTAGCGTTGCTTAAGTCTGTCCGAATCATGTTAGCAATTGCCGCGTTTCATAATTATGAAATTTGGCAGATGGATGTCAAAACTGCATTCCTAAATGGATTTCTGGAAGAAGAGTTGTATATGATGCAACCGGAAGGTTTTGTCGATCCAAAGGGAGCTAGCAAAGTGTGCAAGCTCCAGCGATCCATTTATGGACTGGTGCAAGCCTCTCAGAGTTGGAATAAACGCTTTGATAGTGTGATCAAAGCATTTGGTTTTATACGGACTTTTGGAGAAGCCTGTATTTACAAGAAAGTGAGTGGGAGCTCTGTAGCATTTCTGATATTATATGTGGATGACATATTGCTGATTGGAAATGATATAGAATTTCTGGATAGCATAAAGGGATACTTGAATAAGAGTTTTTCAATGAAAGACCTCGGTGAAGCTGCTTACATATTGAGCTTCAAGATCTATAGAGATAGATCAAGACGCTTAATTGGACTTTCACAAAGCACATACCTTGACAAAATTTTGAAGAAGTTCAAAATGGATCAAGCAAAGAAAGGGTTCTTGCCTGTGTTACAAGGTGTGAAGTTGAGTCAGACTCAATGCCCGACCACTGCAGAAGATAGAGAGAAAATGAAAGATGTTCCCTATGCTTCAGCCATAGGCTCTATCATGTATGCAATGCTGTGTACCAGACCTGATGTGTGCCTTGCAATAAGTTTAGCAGGGAGGTACCAAACTAATCCAGGAGTGGATCACTGGACAACGGTCAAGAACATCCTGAAATACCTGAAAAGGACTAAGGATATGTTTCTCGTATATGGAGGTGACAAAGAGCTCACCGTAAAAAGTTACGTTGATGCAAGCTTTGACACTGATCCGGACGATTCTAAATCACAAACCAGATACGTGTTTACATTAAACGGTGGAGCTGTCAGTTGGTGCAGTTCTAAACAAAGCATCGTAGCGGGATCTACATGTGAAGCAGAGTACATAGCTGCTTCGGAAGCAGCAAACGAAGGAGTCTAGATGAAGGAGTTCATATCTGATCTAGGTGTCATACCTAGTGCATCAGGTCCAATGAAAATCTTTTGTGACAATACTGGTGCAATTGCCTTGGCAAAGGAATCCAGATTTCACAAGAGGACCAAACACATCAAGAGACGCTTCAATTCCATCCGGGATCTAGTCCAGGTGGGAGACATAGAGATTTGCAAGATACATACGGATCTGAATGTTGCAGACCCGTTGACTAAGCCTCTTCCACGAGCAAAATATGATCAGCACCAAGGCTCCATAGGTGTTAGAATCATTACTGTGTAATCTAGATTATTGACTCTAGTGCAAGTGGGAGACTGAAGGAAATATGACCTAGAGGCAATAATAAAGTTATTATTTATTTCCTTATATCATGATAAATGTTTATTATTCATGCTAGAATTGTATTAACCGGAAACATAATACATGTGTGAATACATAGACAAACTTAGTGTCACTAGTATGCCTCTACTTGACTAGCTCATTAATCAAAGATGGTTATGTTTCCTAACAACAATGTGTTGTTATTTGATTAACGAGGTCACATCATTAGTTGAATGATCTGATTGACATGACCCATTTCATTAGCTTAGCACCCGATCGTTTAGTATGTTGCTATTGCTTTCTTCATGACTTATACATGTTCCTATGACTATGAGATTATGCAACTCCCGTTTACCGGAGGAACACTTTGTGTGCTACCAAACGTCACAACGTAACTGGGTGATTATAAAGGAGCTCTACAGGTGTCTCCAAAGGTAGATGTTGGGTTGGCGTATTTCGAGATTAGGATTTGTCACTCCGATTGTCGGAGAGGTATCTCTGGGCCCTCTCGGTAATGCACATCACATAAGCCTTGCAAGCATTGTGACTAATGAGTTAGTTGCGCGATGATGTATTACGGAACGAGTAAAGAGACTTGCCGGTAATGAGATTGAACTAGGTATTGGATACCGACGATCGAATCTCGGGCAAGTAGCATACCGATGACAAAGGGAACAACGTATGTCGTTATGCGGTCTAACCGATAAAGATCTTCGTAGAATATGTAGGAGCCAATATGGGCATCCAGGTCCCGCTATTGGTTATTGACCGGAGATGTGTCTCAGTCATGTCTACATTGTTCTCGAACCGTAGGATCCGCACGCTTAATGTTACGATGACAGTTATTATGAGTTTATGCATTTTGATGTACCGAGGTTAGTTCGGAGTCCCGGATGTGATCACGGGCATGACGAGGGGTCTCGAAATGGTCGATACATAAAGATTGATATATTGGATGACTATATTCGGACACCGGAAGTGTTCCGGGTAATTTCGGAGAAAACCGGAGAGCCGGAGGGTTACCGGAACCCTACCGGGAGAAGTAATGGGCCATATGGGCTTTAGTGGAGAGAGAGAAGGGCTGCCAGAGGTGGGCCGCGCGCCACCTCCTCCCTGGTCCGAATTGGACTAGGGGAAGGGGGCGGCGCCCCCCTTTCCTTCTCCCACTCCACCTCTTTCCCCCTCCTAGTAGGAGTCCTACTCCTACTAGGAGGAGGACTCCTCCTTGGCGCGCCACACCTGGCCGGCCGGCCTCCTCCCCTTGCTCCTTTATATACGGGGGCAGGGGGCACCCCAAGACACACAAGTTGATCCACGTGATCGTTCCTTAGCCGTGTGCGGTGCCCCCTGCCACCATATTCCACCTCGATCATATCGTTGTAGTGCTTAGGCGAAGCCCTGCGTCGGTAGAACATCAATATCGTCATCACGCCATCGTGCTGACGGAACTCCTCCCCGAAGCTTTGCTGGATCGGAGCCCGGGGATCGTCATCGAGCTGTACGTGTGCTAAGAACTCGGAGGTGCCGGAGTAACGGTGCTTGGATCGGTCGGATCAGGAAGAAGATGTACGACTACCTCCTCTATGTTGTGTCAACGCTTCCGTTGCGATCTACAAGGGTACGTAGATCATACTCTCCTCTCGTTGCTGTGCATCACCATGATCTTGCGTGTACGTAGGAATTTTTTTGAAATTACTACGTTCCCCAACACTAAGTAAACCACACCTACATATGAAAAACTAAGTGTTATTTTTGACCTCAAATTGCATATAAATCAAATACTAGCACATATATATAATTCCTCCCAAATTGCTAAACTCAAAAATCAATCACTATATAAAGCATTGCACGAGCTAATCTAGCAATGAGAGATGAAAGGAAAGATTTGCTAACCTTTGTGATCATTTGAATGGATGGGGGCCTTCAAATCTTGGGCAAAATGTGTGATGAGCTTGAGAGGAAGAGGGAAAAGAACAGAGAGAGGAGAGGGGAAAGGGGAAGAACAGAGCGAGCTCGGGTGGACGAAGGGTCTATGTAGGACGACTTTTAGTATCGGTTCGTGATACGACCCGGTACTAAAGGTGCTGGAGGGGCCCCGGACTGACAACATCCTGCCACCACTCACTTTAGTACCGGTTCATGGCACGAACCGGTGCTAAAGATTCGCCACAAACCGGTACTAATGACAGCGGCCCGGCTAGCCGTTGGAACCGGCACTAATGTACACATTAGTGCCGGCTCAAATTCAAACCGGCACTAACGTGCTTCACGTTTGAACCTTTTTCTACTAGTGTACCGGTGATGACCATAGTTTGAGGAGTTCATGTATTCACTATGTGCTAATGCTTTGTTCCGGTACTCTTTTAAAAGGAGGCCTTAATATCCCTTAGTTTCCATTAGGACCCCGCTGCCACGGGAGGGTAGGACAAAAGATGTCATGCAAGTTCTTTTCCATAAGCATGTATGACTATATTCGGAATACATTCCTACATTACATTGATGAATTGGAGCTAGTTCTGTGTCACCCTATGTTATGACTGTTACTTGATGAACCGCATCCGGCATAATTATCCATTACTGATCCGATGCCTACGAGGTTTCCATATAATGGTCTACGCTTATTTACTTTCCCGTTGCTATTGTTACAATCACTACAAAATACCAAATACATTACTTTGCTTTCGTTACTCTTTTGTTACCGTTACCATCACTATCATATTGCTTTGCTACTAAACACTTTGCTGCAGATACTAAGTTTCCAGGTATGGTTGAAATGACAACTCAGCTGCTAATACTTAAGAATATTCTTTGGCTTCCCTTGTGTCTAATCAATAAATTTGGGTTGAATACTCTACCCTCGAAAGCTGTTGCGATCCCCTATACTTGTGGGTTATCAGACAAGATAACTTTTCTCCTCACAATTAAGCTTGGAGTGATCGTTGTAGTATGTGCTGTTGACACGTCTCCGTCGTATCTACTTTTCCAAACACTTTTGCCCTTGTTTTGGACTCTAATTTGTATGATTTGAATGGAACTAACCTGGACTGACGCTGTTTTCAGCAGAATTGCCATGATGTTGTTTTATATGCAGAAAACAAATATTCTCGGAATGACCTGAAACTCCATGGGAGGTCTTAAAAAAATAACGAAAAATCCTCGCCAAATATGAAGACCAGGGGGCCCACACCCTTCTCACGATGGTGGGGGCGCCCCCCTAGGGCTCGCCCCTACCTCGTGGGCCCCCTGGAGACCCTCCGAATCCAACTCCACCTCTATATATTGAGTTTCGATGAGAAAAAAACCAGAGAGAAGCAATCATCGCGTTTTACGATACAGAGCCGGCACCAAGCCCTAAAACCTCTCGGGAGGGCTGATCTGGAGTCCGTTCGGGGCTCCGGAGAGGGGGATTCATCGCTGTCGTCATCATCAACCATCCTCCATCACCAATTTCATGATGCTCACGTTCGTGCGTGAGTAATTCCATCATAGGCTTGCTGGACGGTGATGGGTTGGATGAGATTTATCATGTAATCGAGTTAGTTTTGTTAGGGTTTGATCCCTAGTATCCACTATGTTCTGAGATTGATGTTGCTATGACTTTGCTATGCTTAATGCTTGTCACTAGGGCCCGAGTGCCATGATTTCAGATCTGAACCTATTAAGTTTTCATCAATATATGAGAGTTCTAGATCCTATCTTGCAAGTCTATAGTCACCTACTATGTGTTATGATCCGGCAACCCCGAAGTGACAATAATCGGGACCACTCCCGGTGATGACCATAGTTTGAGGAGTTCATGTATTCACTATGTGCTAATGCTTTGTTCTGGTTCTCTATTAAAAGGAGGCCTTAATATCCCTAAGTTTCCAATAGGACCCCGCTGCCACGGGAGGGTAGGACAAAAGATGTCATGCAAGTTCTTTTCCATAAGCACGTATGACTATATACGGAATACATGCCTACATTACATTGACAAATTGGAGCTAATTCTGTGTCACCCTATGTTATGACTGCTACATGATGAACTGCATCCGGCATAATTATCCATCACTGAACCGGTGCCTACGAGTTTTCCATATACTGGTCTACGCTTATTTACTTTTCCGTTGCTACTCTTACAATCACTACAAAATACCAAAAACATTTTTTTGCTGTCTTTACTTTTGTTGCCGCTACCACCACTATCATATTACTTTGCTACTAAACACTTTGCTGCAGATACTAAGTTTCCAGGTGTGGTTGAATTGACAACTCAGCTGCTAATACTTGAGAATATTATTTGGCTCCCCTTGTGTCGAATCAATAAATTTGGGTTGAATACTCTACCCTCGAAAGCTGTTGCGATTCCCTATACTTGTGGGTTATCAAGACTAATTTCTGGCGCCGTTGCCGGGGAGCATAGCTCTATTCTTTGAGTCACTTGGGATTTATATCTGCTTATCACTATGAAGAACTTGAGAGATCCAAAACCAAGATCTATCCCTCAACTACGAGGGGAGGTAAGGAACTGCCATCTAGCTCCGCACATGATTCACCTTCTATTATGAGTAAGTTTGTGACACCTACATCTGCTTCTGCTATTCGTTCTGATATGTCGCATGTTATTGATGATGCCACTTCTGCTATGCATGATACTTATGATGAAACTGCTTCTATGTCTGATACTACTGTGCCTCTTAGTGAATTTCTTGATGAACAAATTGCTAGGGCTAGAGAAAAAGAAATTATTGAATCTAATTACGATGATGATAGTGATGATGAAAACATGCCTGTTATTCCTAAAGGTTATCTTTTTGATAAGGAATCTTCTGCCGCCATTTTCGCTTGCAAGGATAGGTATGAGCTTAAGAGGTTATTAATTAAATGGAACAAAGAATCACTTAGAGATAAAATGAGATCCGACCCTGCTTTTGCTACTTCACCTATATGTGTTCCTGATAAAGATTATGAATTCTCTGTTGATCCTGATATAATTACTTTGGTTGAATTTGATCCGTTTTATGGCTATGAATCTAAAACTGTTGTGGCACATCTCACTAAGTTAAATGATATAGCTTCCCTGTTCACTAATAATGAGAGATCACGTTACCTCTATTTACTCAAAATATTTCCGTTCTCATTAAAGGGTGATGCTAAGATATGGTTTAATTCTCTTGATCCTGGTTGTGTGCATAGTCCCCAGGATATGATTTATTACTTCTCTGATAAATATTTCCCTGCTCATAAGAAACAAGCAGCTTTGAGGGAAATATACAACTTTGTGCAAATTAAAGAAGCGAGTCTCCCACAAGCTTTGGGGAGGCTTCTCAAGTTACTTAATGTTTTGCCTGATCATCCTCTTAAGAAACCCGAAATACTTGATATCCTTTATAATGGACTAACCGATGCTTCCAGAGATTACCTGGATAGTTGTGCTGGTTCTCTTTTCAGGGAAAGAACACCGGATGAAGCTGAAATCTTATTGAATAATATGTTGACAAATGAAAATAATTGGGCACCTCCTGAGCCACCTCCTGGGCCAGATCCAGAGCCAGCTCCTGCCCCAATTACTGAGTCTATTCCTAAACCAACTCTAAAGAAGAGAGGTGTTCTATTTCTTAGTCCCGAAGATATGAAGAGGCAAAGAAATCTATGAAAGAGAAAGGTATTAAAGCTGAAGACGTTAAGAATGTACCTCCTATTGAAGAGATACATGGTCTTAATATACCGCGTGTTGAAGAAACATATGATCTCAATTACTTATTTGTTGAAGAACCTCCTGATCCCGATATCCCGACACAGGTAGTGAATGTAAATATTCTCTATAGATATGATAAAGCTGAAGTTCCTCCTACTAAAATTGCTAGTCAGTGCTTGGATGAGTTTGATAACTTTATGTATAAGCAAGACGACTTCAATGCTTATTTTGGTAGACAATTAAAAGAAAATGCTTATATGATTAGACGCTTGGGTGATTACATGGCTGATATTAAAGGTGAACTTAAACTTGTTAGCAAACATGCTTCTATGGTTACCACTCAAGCAGAACAAGTACTTAAGGCTCAAAAAGAAGTGCTTGATGAAATGAATAGTAAGAAAAATGATTATGCTGTTAGAGTGGCTACTAGAACTGGTAGAATGACTCAGGAACCTTTGTATCCTGAAGGCCACCCTAAGAGAATCGAGCAAGATTCTCAGAGAAATAATATTGATGTTCCTAGTTCTTCTAAAAAGAAGAAGAAGAAAAATGATAGAACTGTCCAAACTTCTAGTGAACCTATTGCTGAACCACCTGATAATCCAAATGATATATCTATGTCTGATGCTGAAACACAATCTGGTAATGAATATGAACCTAGTGAATATGTTAATAATGATGTTCATGATGATGCTCAACCTAGTAATGACAATGATGTAGAAATTGAACCTGCTGTTGATCTTGATAACCCACAATCAAAGAATCAACGTTATGATAAGAAAGACTTTATTGCTAGGAAATATGGTTAAGAAAGAGAAACTCTGGTTCAGAAACCCATGCCTTTTCCTCCAAAACCATCCAAGAAAAAGGATGATGAGGATTTTGAGCGCTTTGCTGAAATGATTAGGCCTATCTTTTTGCGTATGCGATTAACTGATGTGCTCAAAACAAATCCTTATGATAAATATATGAAGGATATCATTACTAATAAAAGAAAGATACCGGAAGCTGAGATTTCCACCATGCTTGCTAATTATACTTTTAAGGGTGGAATACCAAAGAAACTTGGAGATCCAGAGTACCTACTATACCTTGCTCCATTAAAAGAAATTATATTAAAACTACTTTATGTGATCTTGGAGCCGGTGTTCGTGTTATGCCTCTCTCTTTATATCATAGACTTGACTTGAATAAGCTGACACCTACCGACATATATTTGCAAATGGCTGATAAATCAACTGCTATACCTGTCGGTATTTGTGAGGATGTGCCTGTTGTGGTTGCAACCGTTCCTATTTTAACGGACTTTGTTATTCTTGACATTCCTGAGGATGATAGTATGTCTATTATTCTTGGAAGACCTTTTCTTAATACTGCAGGGGCTGTTATTGATTGCAACAAAGGCAATGTCACTTTTCATGTTAATGGTAATGAGCATACGGTACACTTTCCGAGGAAACAACCTCAAGTTCATAGTATCAACTCCATTGGAAAAATTCCATCGATTATAATTGGAGGTTTTGAATTCCCTCATCCTACTATCAAGAAGAAATATGATATACTTATTATAAGGGATGTGCATATCCCCGTTGAGGTAACTTAGTGTTATTCGAAATTTCTCCGGTTCCATGATTATCGGAATGAGTTTGTTAACAAGACTTGATCAACCTTGTTAGTGGATTCTTTTTGATGACCATGAGATGGATGAAAGTAGAAACACATGTTGGGGAACATAGTAATTTCGAAAATTTTCCTACGCACACGCAAGATCATGGTGAAGCATAGCAATGAGGGGGAGAGTGTTGTCTACGTACCAACGCAGACCGACTGCGGAGGCGATCACACAACGTAGAGGAAGTAGTCGTACGTCTTCTTCCCGATCCAACCGATCCAAGCACCGTTACTCCGGCACCTCCGAGTTCTTAGCACACGTTCAGCTCGATGACGATCCTCGGGCTCCGATCCAGCAAAGCGTCGAGGAAGAGTTCCGTCAGCACGCAGGGCTTCGCCTAAGCACTACAACGGTATGATCGAGGTGGAATTTGGTGGCAGGGGGCACCGCACACGGCTAAGGAACGATCAACAATGATCAACTTGTGTGTCTATGGGGTGCCCCCTGCCCCCGTATATAAAGGAGCAGGGGGAGGGGTTCGGCCGGCTAGGGAGAGGGCGCGGGAGGAGTCCTACTCCTACCGGGAGTAGGACTCCCCCCTCAATCCTATTCCAACTAGGACTTCCAAGGGGGAAAGGAGAGAGAGGGGGGCCGGCCCCTTCTCCTAGTCCTAATAGGACTTGGGGAAGGGGGGGGGGTGCGGCCAGCTATGGGCTGCCCCTTTTCTCTTTTCCACTAAGGCCCAATAGGCCCATTTGCCTCCCGGGGGGTTCCGGTAACCCTCCCGGTATTCCGGTAAAATCCCGATTTCACCCGGAACACTTCCGGTGTCCAAACATAGGCTTCCAATATATCAATCTTTACGTCTCGACCATTTCGAGACTCCTCGTCATGTCCGTGATCACATCCGGGACTCCGAACAACCTTCGGTACATCAAAATGCATAAACTCATAATAACTGTCATCGTAACGTTAAGCGCGCGGACCCTACGGTTCGAGAACAATGTAGACATGACCGAGACATGTCTCTGGTCAATAACCAATAGCGGGACCTGGATGCCCATATTGGCTCCTACATATTCTACGAAGATCTTTATCGGTCAGACCGCATAACAACATACGTTGTTCCCTTTGTCATCGGTATGTTACTTGCCCGAGATTCGATCGTCGGTATCCAATACCTAGTTCAATCTCGTTACCGGCAAGTCTCTTTACTCGTTCCGTAATACATCATCTCACAACTAACATATTAGTTGCAGTGCTTGCAAGGCTTATGTGATGTGCATTACCGAGAGGGCCCAGAGATACCTCTCCGACACTCGGAGTGACAAACCGTAATCTCGAAATACGCCAACCCAACATCCACCATTGGAGACACCTGTAGTACTCCTTTATAATCACCCAGTTACGTTGTGACGTTTGGCAGTACCCAAAGTGTTCCTCTGGTAAACGGGAGTTGCATAATCTCATAGTTATAGGAACATGTATAAGTCATGAAGAAAGCAATAGCAACATACTAAACGATCGGGTGCTAAGCTAATGGAATGGGTCATGTCAATCAGATCATTCAACTAATGATGTGACCTCGTTAATCAAATAACAACTCTTTGTTCATGGTTAGGAAACATAACCATCTTTGATTAACGAGCTAGTCAAGTAGAGGCATACTAGTGACACTCTGTTGGTCTATGTATTCACACATGTATTAAGTTTCCGGTTAATACAATTCTAGCATGAATAATAAACATTTATCATGATATAAGGAAATAAATAATAACTTTATTATTGCCTCTAGGGCATATTTCCTTCAACACAAACTTCTGTACCCTCTCTATATTTTCTGTTATTTATATTAAATAAAGTAAAATAGTATTTTTCTGTCTGTTATCTGATTATCCGTGCAATATAAAAATAACCCGAAAATAAAAGTCCTCAGAATGACATGCCAATTTAATATGATTCACTACTGGAATCAGCTAATTTGCCATCTGCCAGCTCTTTGCCGTCTGCTAGCTGATGGCAAAGCAGCTCTTTGCCATCAGCTACCAAAAAGCAGATGGCAAAGAAACGACAGACGGCAAAGAAGCTCTTTGCCGTCCGCCAGTTCTTTGCCGTCTGCTGGCAGACGGCAAAGAATCTTTGCCATCAGCTTGCAGACGGCAAAGAGAGAGGTGGCCCACACCCCCCGCCCGTTTGGAAAAAACTTAAGGGCCCACCTCTTTGCCGTCTGCCAGCAGACGGCAAAGAGGCAAAAGGGCGGACGGCAAAGAAAGGCGGACGGCAAAGAGCTGGTTTATCTAACGGCCCGTACCCCCCCGTCCGTCTCTGTTCTCTCCTCGCCCCCCCCGCCCCTCTCTGTTCTCTGTACCCCACCGCCGCCGCCGCCGCCCGCCGCGCGCCACCACCTCTCGCCCCCACCGCCCCACTACACCGTCGCCCCCCCGCCCCGGCCCCCTGCTGCCCCGGTGCCCCGGCCTCCCGCCGCCCCGGCCTCCCGCCGCCCCGCCGCCCCGCGCCCCACCGGCCCTGGCCCGCCCCCCCGCCGCCCCAGGCCGCGCCCCGGCCACCTCCTCCACCGCCTCGCCCCCTCCTCCACCGGCCCTGCCCCAGGTGAGCCCCCCTCCTTTTTTCTGTTTTTTTCCTTTTTAGTTTTAGTTTAGATTTAGTTTTAGTTTTAGTTTAGTTTTAGTATTAGTTTTAGTTTAGTTTTAGGTTTAGATTTAGTTTTTTTCCTTTTTTCTGTTTTATTAGTTTTAGGTTTATGTTTAGTTTAGATTTAGTTTTAGTTTTAGTTTTAGTTTTAGGTTTAGTTTTAGGTTTAGTTTAGTTTGAGGAAAGAAGAAGAAGAAGAGAAAAACAGGAGAGGAGGAGAAGAAGAAGAGGAAAAAGGAAAGGAAGAAGAAGAGGAGGAGGAGAAGAAAAAAGAAGAATAGGAAGAAGAAGAAGAAAAAAGAGGAGAGGAGGAGAAGAAGAAGAGGAAAAAGGAAAGGAGGAAGAAGAAGAAGAAGGAAAAAAGGAAGAAAAGGAAGAATAGGAAGAAGAAGAAAAGGAAAGAAGAGGAAAAAACCCCGACCCGACACGGCACCCCGACACGACACCCCGACCCCTAGACCCCGACCCCGACACCCCGACCCCGACCCCGACACCCCGACCCCGACCCCGACCCCGACACCCCGACCCCGAGCCTGACCCGACACCCCGACCCCGACACCGACACGACACCCCGACCCCGACCCGACACCCCGACCCCGAGACCCTGACCCCGACACCGACACGACACCCCGACACCGACACCCTGACACCACACCCACCCTTACCCCGACACCGACACGACACCCCGACCCCGACCCGGCACCCCGACCAGACACCCCGACCCCGAGACCCCGACCCCGAGCCTGACCCGACACCCCGACCCCGAGACCCCGACCCCAACCCGACACCCAACCCGACACCCCGACCCCGAGACCCCGACCACGGGCCTGACCCGACACCCCGACCCCGACACTGACACGGCACCCGACCCCGACCCGACACCCCGACCCCGAGACCCCGACCCCGACCCCGACCCCGACACCCCGACCCCGAGCCTGACCCGACACCCCGACCCCGACACCGACTCGGCACCCCGACCCCGACCCGGCACCCCGACCCGACACCCCGACCCCGACCCCGACACGGCACCCCGACACCGACAGGACACCCCGACTACCGACACCTCCCGAAAAGGTGTTCTTTGGCCTTCCAGAGGCCGACGGGGTCATATATTTGTGAATTATTAGTTAGGTCATATATTTTTCGATTTTGTTATGAAAAACATCATATATAATTGTGTTGATCGTGTAGTTTTAAATGTGCAGTTGTTTCATCGTTGCGAGGTTTGGTGTTCGACGACCTCGCCGTGCGTTTGACGAGCTCTGCCCCTTCGTTCGTGGGTGAGCACAAATGACAAGTCCTCCTCCCCCATTAATTATTTGATCTATTCCGATGAAACTTGATAGCTAGCTATATATGTGTCTTGAATCATCAGTATGCGTAACCAATATGTGTCTCCCGTTCGAAAGCGTCATAGTTATAAATATGCATGCATTTGCATATTTATAACCTTGATTCTTTCGAATTGTCCAACGCTATCCATGGACAGCCCGAGTATGTGTAGATTGGGTTCGTTTTCCCATATGCTTTGCTCCGGATCCGACGCATATATTTCGTGAGTGCCTCCCCTGTTGTTCTCCGGGTACACATCCTCTCTGTTTATTGCAGAGACGTGTATCAGGAGAACAGCGGGGAGGTGCTGCCGAAATTTTGCGTTGGATCCGGAGCATAGCATGGGAAAATAAACCCAATCTACACATACACGGGTGGGATTAGGACCTATCATTACCTATTAGAGTGTAGGTTGCATGGACGTAATAAAATTGACAAAGTAGATCAACTGATGAATATATACATGGTGAATTACATATATAATTGTTGTGTGTCCAGTAGCTCTGAAAGTCAAGATGAGTGACCGTGCTTGGATGTATACCGGTCACACTGGTCAGAACAAATGGAGCGCTGAATGGTTCACAAAAACTAAGGGGTTTGTGCAAGCCGCATTTGCAAATGGCCAAAAGAAAACCTGGTGCCCTATTTCCGGTGCGGCAATTGGGAAAAGAAGACAGAGGCTGAAATGGGGAAACACCTGCAGAAGAGTGGTTTTACGCCCGATTATACGGTGTGGACATTTCATGGTGAGTCTGCCCAACGTGACCGAGCTGAGGTGGATTGTCGTCGCACCGACGAGCATGGTACCGGGATGGAAAACATGGTGCAAGGCTATGATGATGCTCGGGATTCGGACGAGGAGATGGAGGAATCTGCAAAGGCCTTCAATGAAATGTTGGAGTCTTCGAAACGTCCGCTCCACGAGCACACTGAGCTTTGTCAGTTGGATGGCATCTCACAAGTAATGGCTCTGAAGGCTCAGTTCAACTTGGGCAGAGAATGCTATGACGCAATTATGACAGTATTTGGACGCTTTCTACCCAAAGGCCATGTAATGCCTGCAAACCTGTACCAGTCGGACAAAATCCTCCGTGCACTGAAGATGCCCTATGAGAAGATACATGCCTGTGAGAAAGGATGTGCCTTATTTAGGCTTGACTATGCGGACTTGAACTATTGTCCCATTTGCAAGTCTTCCAGGTATATTGTGGTAGACAACGGTATGGGTGAGAAGACACAGACCAAAATCCCCGTTAGTGTTCTTCGGTATATGCCAATCGTACCAAGACTTCAACGTCTTTTCATGGTCGAAGAGACGGCCAGACAGATGACATGGCACAAAACAGGCAAAAGAACCGAACTAGATGCAGATGGGAATCTGATGATGGTACACACATCGGATGGTGTTGCGTGGAAAAAGTTTGATGAATTACATGCTGACAAAGCGGCAGATCCGAGGCATCCTCGAGTCGGCATCAGCACGGATCGGTTCAGTGTGTTTGGTATGACGGCAGCCCAATATAGTTGTTGGCCCGTATTTGTCTTTCCACTCAATCTCCCCCCCGGACAGATTATGCAAAGAAAGAACATTTTCCTGACGTTGATAATTCCAAGACCCAACTATCCGGGCAAAAATATGAATGTGTACATGCAGCCGCTTAAGGACGAATTGCAAGAAGCTTGGGATAATGGGTTCAAGACATACGACACCTTTAGCAAACGGAACTTCATAATGCGTGTCTGGTACATGTACTCGACGCATGACTTGCCGGCGTATGCGCTATTCGTTGGCTGGTGTGTGCATGGAAGGTTCCTGTGCCCCACATGCAAGGGAGCTCTTGAGTTTCGTTGGCTTCAGGCCGGTCGCAAGTTTTCTTGCTTCGACATGCATAGACAGTTCCTGGATCCTCGCCATAAGTTCAGGAAAGACAAGAAGAACTTCATCAGGGGTAGAGTTGTCAAAAACTCTGCACCACCTCTATTGACAGGCCAACAGACCCTGGATCAGTTAAACGCTCTCGAGCCAGATCCACAACGTCCAGGGTACTTCAAGGGGTATAATACTAAGCACGCGTGGACTCACAAAACATGCTTATGGGATCTGCCTTACTTCAAAGACCTCCTTTGCCCACACAACATCGACGTGATGCACACTGAGAAGAATATCGCCGAGGCACTTTTTGGTACATTGTTCGGCATAGATGGGAAGTCAAAGGATAATACTAAGGCTAGAGTCGATCTGGAGGCGCTATGTGATAGGCTGTTACAAAACATGAAAGAACCGAAAGGAAAGCAGAACTGGACGAAGCCAAAGGCATGGTTCAATCTGGGAAGGCCAGCTGTGAGGGAAATTCTCTTGTGGGTGCAACAGCAGTTGATGTTCCCCGATGGGTATGCAGCGAATCTAAAGAGGGGAGCAAATCTTGATAAACTGAAGATATTTGGTCTCAAGAGTCATGATTGGCACATATGGATTGAGCGGGTAATGCTGGTGATGTTGCGCGGCTTCATCCCTGAGGATGAATGGCTAGTACTGGCAGAACTCAGCTATTTCTTCCGTGTTCTTTGTGCGAAAGAACTATCACCTGGCGTGCTAGAAGAAATGGAAGAGTTGGCGCCGGAGTTGATCTGCAAGTTAGAGAAGATCTTTCCACCGGGCTTCTTTAATCCAATGCAGCATTTGATTTTGCATCTGCCGACCGAGGCAAGATTGGGGGGGCCCGTGCAAAATCGTTGGTGCTACCCAACTGAGAGGATGCAGAAGACGCTTCGAGAAAAATGTAAAAATAAACGTAGAATTGAAGCACCGATGGCTGAGGCATTCATCACAGAGGAGGCGGCAAACTTCGTAACAGCGCACTACGAAGCCAAAAATCGTCATTTGCATAATCCAAAGCCTCGGTACAATGCTGACGAGCCTAAAAAGGGTGGATCCAACCTCAGCCTATTCAAAGGGAATCTCGCACCAGCTAGTGTTTCACATCCAGTATCTTTGGATAACGAAGAATGGCAGACCATTTCGTTGTATATCTTCAACAACCTAATAGAAGTGCGGCCGTACATCGAGTAAGTTCTCGGTACATTGTTTCGCAACTTCTATTTCCGTTGAACTACTCTTATTCCTAGATATGTCATACAGTCGATACGTCACCATATTCTCGTATGGAGCGGAGATCAAAAAAGATTCCATCGAAGAGTATGAGCTTCTCGCAAAGCAAGGAGGTGGCTATCCCGGTTTCATCTCTTGGTTCAAACAAACGGTAATTTCTATTAGACAATTTCATTTCATTCGCTAATTTGTGCATAATGCAACAATCCTTTCATATTAAACTTGTAGGCTAATTCAGAGTCTATGGACGCCGAATTGAGACAAGTCGCTAATGGTTTTGACTATAAGGTCCGTTCATTTGACAAGTACGACATCAACGGGTATCACTTTCGTACCTATGGCAAAGAGCTATCTATGGCCGACCGAAAGTCAATAAATTGTTGTGTATCTGCTATCGGCGAAGGAGGTACCGAGTATTATGGGAGAGTTGAAGCAATTTATGAACTTCTGTTCTATGGTGAAAACCCACCGAATGTCGTAGTCTTCAAATGTTATTGGTTTCAGCCGAAGGAGACTAGAAGGACTCATGAACATGTAGGGCTAGTTGAAATAAACCAAAGCACTCATTTAGATGTTCCTGATGTCTATATTATGGCTCAACAGGCGACCCAAGTATTCTATCTACCGTGGGCCTGCCAAACTAATCCAAATCTGAAAGGTTGGGATGTCGTTTATGAAGTGCCGCCACGTGCTAGACTTTCTCCCCCAAAGGAAGAGGATTATGAACCTCACATTAACCCAGACACATATGAAGGAGAATTCTTCCAAGAGACACGTCTTTCCAAAAAGCGTTTCAAGAACCGCTATACCTCACCCCAAAACATTGAAGTAGACAGCGACAATGAATCCGACATCACCCCAGAGGAGGAACAAGAAGAGCCGGAACAAGAAGAGGTTACTGCTGCGGATGACCTGTCAATGCTTGACCGATTACGCCAAGGTGGCCTTGCACATGTTGATGCCAATGAACCCTATGAGCCCGTCATTGATTATAGTGATGATGATGATTATGCATTTATTGATGATACTGATCGAGATTATTAGTAGTGTCAGGTATTACATTTTTTTATGTTGTACTTGATGATGATACACTTAAGTGATACACATATTATTATTCATGTCGGTCTTTTTTTATGTTGTACTAATTTTGTTTACTGTTTGTCATGGCAGGTGTTGAAAGATGGTGGGCGCTGGTCGGGAGCCTGTTCTGAGGTCTTCCATTCCAGACGCACCTCTCCGTCGAGCGTTGCTGGACAGTATGGCCACACCGCCGGGCCCTTCTTTGTCGACCACGGTGCCCAGCAGGGGATGAGGTAGGAAGAGAGGAGGTGGGGCACGTGGTCGTGGGAGAGGAGGTAGGGTGACTGCTACGGCGCCTTCCTCGCCGCCACCCCCAGCCGTTTCACCTGAGCACATGACTGCTAGGGTGGACTCATCCGAGGAGGAGGCTACACGGACTCCGGTCCACGAGCCTCGGGTCCACGGGTCTTGGGCCCACGAGCCTCGGGTCGACTGGCCTTCGGCCCACGAGAGTTCGGCCCACGTGACCCCGGAGGAGCACACGTCCGGATGGGGTACCTGGCCGGATCAGCCCGAGGAGCCGAGTGGCCATGCTGATGATGGCGGGGAGCCGACTGATCTTGAGGAGGAGGGGGCACCGTCTACCAGCGTGGTGCTACACGGCTCCCGTCCATGCCGGTGACCCGCGAGCAGAGGTGGTTTATTTTCCCTGATGGGGAGAGGTACGTAAGTGCATTTAATATTTTTGTACCTTGTGCATTCACGTTTTTTCAAATAACTAATGCGTTGGCCTTGTCATGCTGCAGGGGTTGGGACCACCATCATAGTGTCCGCCGGCCCAACTCCGTCCTTGGAGTTCTTTGCCGGCAAAACTTCCCGGGGTTTGTCACGTTGCCTGGTGAGGGTCGGCTTCCAGAGCTTGGATTGAGCTGGGAGCACTACGTGGCTGCCCCGGCCCCGCCGGATGAGATTATCGACGGCGTCGTGTGCGACACGAGGGCAGACATGGTGATCAGAAAGTTCTGGGTAATTTCTCCTTTACACATTTAAAAATCTTCAACTAGCTAGTTATTAATTGTACTAATCAATATTGTCTCATTTGATTGCAGACATTCTACAGGTGTGAGGAGGGATACGAGGAGGATGCGGCACATGTTATCGAGAACGTCTGCAAGCGCCTACTCCAGAACTTACGGCACGAGGCTCGGGTGCAGGCTGTTCGAGACTACTACGCCTTGCGTGGTATAAAGAAGACCAAGCCGGCGTGTCGCGATAAGTTCCTGAGTAAGGAGCAGTACATGAAGGTAATTCTTAAGGCCTTCTCTACTTAAGTTCCTTCATTTAGTAATTCTTAGCCGTCGCGCTCAAGTTTCTATTTGCTAACTTAGGCGCCTCCGAGATGGTGTGCGGATCGGATGGATTGTTGGGAGGTGTTGGTCGATGAGTGGTGCTCAAAACAATGGCTAGCCCTCCACAAAGAGGCCAAGGACAAACGTGCCCAAATGGAAGGTGTGCCACACCATCAAGGCAGCTCCAACTTATATCAGTTCGGGCGCAACTGGGTATGTGGTTTGCTTCATGATTCATGCAATTCATTCATCATGCTAGCTTGAGCCCTTTAATTACTAATTTTCATTGTTTCTCTCTTTCAGGCACGCTACAATAAGGCGGATAAGGTGCCAGAGGTGTACGACCTGTATGCCATGGCCAACACTGCCTCTTTCAAGAAAGTCAAGGCTTTCTCTCAGTCTGACCTCAATGATGCAAACAACTTCACCAACATCTCCTCCCACAACAAGCTCGTGAGATATAGAGATGAGGGGAAGGCAAGGAAAGGGGAGGACTTTAACCCGAGCCAGGGTCCCATTGATCCAGAGCTGTTGATGATATCCGGTGGCGGGAGGTCCCATGGCTCCATAGCCATTGGAGATGGACTTATCCGTTGTCCTAGCACTCTCCCGGAGATCAAGGCGTGCCAGTCGAGCTCTACTCCTGAGATAAGGCCTCGTGAATGGCCAGTGCAACTCGCCATCAAGGTTAGTGATACGTACTCAGTTATCTTTCTCCATTACATTGTGTGCGCTTCCATCAATGATTACAAATGGTCATGTGAGTGATGTTGCAGGCTGCTATACAGAGTGAGAGAGATAGAACGGAGAAACTTCTGGCGGAGGCGGCGGAGAGGCAGCGGGAGTTGGAGGAGAGGACGGCAAAGATGATGGAGGAGGAGAGGGCACGGAATGACATGCAGGCAAGGGCCATGTACGAGCTCCTTGTGGTAAGTTTCTTCTGCAGATTAGCCAAAACATTCATGTAGTGTTTGTCTCATTACTAAGTAGTATGACTGAGTCGTCAAAACCAAATGTGCAGTCTGTGTGCGAGAAGACAGGTCAGACCGCTCCACCGATGCCAGTGATTGCTCCTGGGACCACGGTGAGTTTTATTTGAATGGACATTACTTGCTAGTCATAACATTTGAGTGTCATCATGCTAACAAGACATTGGAAATGATCTTTGGTGCAGCGTAACTCCAGACAAGCATCGCACGATCCTTCTCCAGCTACCGACACGAGCCACCCCGCTCCTACACCTCCTGGATCTTGGTAAGTTTATCTAGTGTTTTGCTTAACACATGCATAAAGACCTAGACTTAGCTTTATTTCCTCCAATGCTTACCATAATGACCTAGACTTAGCTTCTTCACCTCCAAAATGACTTAATAAGCTTACTGACCTCCAAAACCATCCATTTTACCTAAGTTAGCTCTAAAACGATCTATACTTAGCTTACTTATGTCAACAATTGCATAATTAGCTTAGTTAGCTCATAGACGATCCATTTTACCTAAGTTAGCTCTAAAATGACCCATTTTACCTAGGTTAGCTTATAAATGATCCAGTTCATCCAAGTTAGGTCAAAAATGACCCATTTTACCTAGATTAGCTCCTAAATGATCCATTTTACCTACGTTAGCTTTAAAATGACCCATTTCACCTAGGTTAACTCCAAAATGACCCATCTTACCTAGGTTATCTCATAAACGATCCATTTCAACTAATTTAGCTCATAAACGATCCATTTCACCAAGTTAGCTAAAAAACGATCCATTTCACCTAAATTAGCTCTTAAATGATCCATTTCACCTAAGTTAGCTCAAAAAGATCCATTTCAACTAAATTAGCTCATAAATGATCCATTTCACCTAAGTTAGCTCAAAAACGATCCATTTCAACTAAGTTAGCTCATAAATGATCCACTTCACCTAAGTTAGCTAAAAAAATGATCCATTTCACCTTAGTTACCTCAAAAACGATCCATTTGACCTTAGTTAGCTCATAAACGACCCATTTCAACTAAGTTAGCTCATAAATGATCCATTTCACCTTAGCTAGCTCATAAACGAGCCATTTCAACTTAGTTAACTCATATATGATCCATTTCACGTAAGTTAGCTCATAAATGGCATACTCTTCTTGTTCTAGTCTTCTTCTTGTTCTACTCTTCTTGTTCTAGTCTTCTTCTTGTTCTACTCTTCTTCTTGTTCTACTCTTTTTGTTCTAACTTTCTTATTTTTCATTTTGCAGATTTCATTCACTTGACGAAAGCTTGCATAGATGGAGTGCTCCTTATCTCTTTCTCTGTTTCTTTTGTATCGTTGAACTATGCATGTATCGTTGGATGCCTCTATGTTGAACTTGTTATGTATGATGGAACTATGCATGTAATATATATGGTTGGATGATGAAGTTATGTGTTGGATATCTTATATGTTTGCTCTATAATGGCCTTTTGAAATATATCTATATATGTCATATATATTTGTGATGAAAATTGTTGGATTTAATAAAAAACAGATAAAAGAGCCAATATGCAGGCTCTTTGCCGTCTACCACCGACGGCAACCTGCTCTTTGCCATCTGCCGCGGACGGCAAAGAAGCCACGTGGCATCCAGCTGTGCTTCCTGGGAGCTGACCCATTTGGTCAGTTTGCCTATAGTGGCAGACGGCAAAGACTTTGCCATCAGTGGCAGACGGCAAAGAACCTGCCATGTAGTGACGTGTAGATGACATCATACGGCTGACGGCAAAGACACTAGAAATTTTGCCGTCAGCGGCGGACGGCAAAGGCCTGCCGTTAGCCACTTAACGGACTGACAGCGCAATTATTGTCGTCCGCCGCGCTCTCTTTGCCGTCCGCCGCAGACAACAAAGACTTTGCCATCAGTAGCAGACGGTAAAGAAACTGTTTACCGGAGCCTACGTTGCCAGAGCCTTTTGCCGTCCGTGGCTGACGGCAAAGCTCTTTGCCATCCGCCGTTCATGGCTTTGCCGTCCGCCCTGGCGGACGGCGAAGTAGCTGATTCCTGTAGTGATTTTTTCGGGAATATTTGAGGATTTACTGTGCAAAAATCACCGCGGGAGGAGCTGCCACCTGGCCACGAGGGTGGTGGGCGCGCCCCCCCTATAGGGCGCGCCCCCTGCCTCATGGGCCCATGGTGGCCCTCCTCCACTTATCCCAGCATCCATCTTCTTCCTCTATCTCACACAAACCCGAAAAACCAACGCAAGCATGAGTTCCAGCTACTTTTGCTGTGATTTTCGATCTCCTTGCTCAAAGCACCTCTTGCAAAACTGCTTGCGGAGATTGTTCCTTGGTATGTGACTCCTCCATTGGTCCAATTAGTTTTTGTTCTAGTGCTTTATTCATTGCAAATTTGTTCTACATAGGTGACCATGTTCTTGAGCTTGCATGTCAAATTTATATGGTTCCAAGTAGTTCTAATGCTTGATATAGGCTCTAGGCACTTGTAGGAGTAGTTGCTATCAGTTTTATTGAGTTTGGTTACTTTTATTTTGAAGTTACTAAAAATTTCAGAATTTTTCAGAGATAAACAATATGCTTAGGAAGATGTTCCAAGGTGGTTCCTCTAAGAAGCAAGGACTCAGGATTGCTATGCGTGATGCTGACGAGGATACACCAAGAGACGCTCCAGTACGGCCTTGCGAATGGCCGTCGAAAATTTTTACGGACCGTGCGGGAATTAATGAAGAATTCAAAACATATTTGCGCAATGCCGGTCTTGAGGATTTTGAGGCTAACAAATGCCCCCAGTATCATGATCTCACAAGTTCATTTGTGAGGAGGTTTGAGTATTCATCTTCGCGTAATTCTCCTTCAGTCATGTTTGATCTCTATGACAAATCTTATACCATGGACTTAGAGGATTTCACTTCTGCTTGCAAACTTCCATCATGGGGTAGTGTTAGGGATCCCCCTAAATCTGAATTTAGAAACTTTCTTGCTAGTATAACTGTGGGGGAATCTAGAGATATAACGCAGGCTACCATAGGGAGCATTCACTTTCCTGCTATACATTATTTTGCTCTCTTCATCGGTATATGCATAAATGCTAAGGATGAAGCATGTCACATGTGTGTCCCTGATCTTAGCATTCTTAGGAGTGCTGTGTTAGGAGACCAATCTTATCATATGGGAGCCATTGTAGCTCGTAGGTTGCATCATAATAGACATAATGGAGATTTCTTTCAAGGAATTTATGCCACCCGCTTATGTCATTTTCTTGAAATAGACATTCGTGAGGGTGATACGGAGTTGCCTGGTGCATATTTTGATTATAACTCTTTGGCTTCGCACCAGTTCGTCGAGAGGCCTGGATCACCTCTCTTATACCGCTTAATTTTTGATAAACGACGTGTTTTCCGTATTACTCTCCCTGCTCCTGCCTTCTTTGATACACAGGCAGAAGGAAGATATGTTATTACCAGAGAGGAGACATAAGAGTACGAGAGGAGAGCGGAGGCAGCTCGACTCCACGCTGCAGCTCAGTAGGCGATAACCGTTGCACGTCAGTATGATCCCAACTATCCTTCCTCATCACAGTACGACCCCAAGAACTATTATTATGGATATCTGCCAGGCCAGCCGTGGCCATAGACCAACTTAGGTGAAAAGCCTAAGCTTGGGGGAGTGCGTATTTCTCACCGACATTACATTTATGTTCACACACACTCATTGCTAGATGTCGGTGCTCATACTTTTTCATTGTATTATCCATGCTAGTTTATTTCCTTTTTCCTGCTTTCTTCTTGTGTGCTTGTTAAACCTTAACAAAACCAAAAAAAATTAGTAATAGTTTATTTTTCTGCTGTAGTAGTAATAATTAAAAAGAAAACCCAAAAATATTTCCCGTTCTTCTTTTGCTTGTTGGGAGCTCTCCCGTGTAAATAGTCTTATTTCTTTTCTTTTCTTTGGGGGCCAGTAGGAGAAGACCATAATTAAATTGTTGAAGTGGCTCTTATATGCATTATTGTTGAATTACCCAAGAGCCCATATTTCCTTGTCTTCTCCTGTTTACTGAATGCTCACAGATTCCAGCTTAGTCCAATGCACGTACACTATTATTATTATTCACATCGTTCGGTCGTGCAAGTGAAAGGCAATTATGATGATATATGATGGACTGACTGAGATGAGAAAAGCTGGTATGAACTTGACCTCTTTTGTTTTTGTAAATATGATGAGTCCCGCGTTCTTGATTCAGCTTATTATGAATAAATATGTTTGCAATGACAATTAGAGATCGTAGTTGCTTGTGCCATGCTTGATTAACTATGAGTTATAATAAGAGCTATTAAGATGGTTGTGATGTGGTATGATGGGGTGGTATCCTCCTTTGAATGATTTAAGTGACTTGACTTAGCACATGTTCACGCATGTAGTTGAAACAAATCAACATAGCCTTCACGATATTTATGTTCATGGTAGATTATATCCTGCTCATGCTTGCATCCAATGTTTATTAATTTTAATGCATGTACATGGCTGTTGTCGCTCTCTAGTTGGTCGCTTCCTAGTCTTTTGCTAACCTTTACCTGTACTAAGCGGGAATACTGCTTGTGCATCCAATCCTTTAAACCCCAAAGTTATTCCAGATGAGTCCACTATACCTTCCTATATGCGGTATCTACCTGCCGTTCCAAGTAAATTTGTATGTGCCAAACTCTAAACTTTCAAATAAATATTCTGTTTTGTATGCTCGAATAGCTCATGTATCAACAAAGGCTGTCCTTATCTTCCATGTTAGGCGGGTTATTCTCAAGAGGAGTGGACTCCGCTCCTCACTCACGAGAAAATGGCTGGTCACCGGGATGCCCAGTCCCATGCTTTATGCAAACTAAATCAAAATTAATTGCAAACAAAACTCCCCCTGGGACCTGATGTATGTTGGAGGCACTCATTGTTTCGACCAAGCCATGGATTGATGTTTGTTGGTGGAGGGGGAGTATAAACTTTACCATTCTGTTTGGGAACCGCCTATAATGTGTTTAGCATGGAAGATATCGCCATCTCTTAGTTGCTACGTTGACAATGAAAGTATACCGCTCAAAATTCAATTTATCTCTATTGCAAAATCGAGCTCTGGCACCTCTACAAATCCCTACTTCCCTCTGCGAAGGGCCTATCCATTTAGTTTTATGTTGAGTCATCACCCTCTTATTAAAAAGCACTAGCTGGAGAGCACAACTGTCATTTGCATTCATCACTATTAATTTATGATTGGGTATGACTATGATTGGATCTCTTTTACCATGAATTACAATGTCTAGTCAGTCCTTGATCTTTAAAGGTGCTCTGCATTTATGTTTTGCGGTCTCAAAAAGGACTAGCGAGATACCATCTTGTTATATCATATTATGATTATTTTGAGAAAGTGTTGTCATCCGAGATTTATTATTACGACTTACTAGTTGATTATGCTATTGATATGAGTAATTATGAGACCTGAGAATTATTGAAAATGTGGTTAGTTATGATTTATGCTGAAAACTTGAATGCTGGCTTGACATAGTTACAACAACCAGAGCAAACAGAGTTTGTAAAAGTTTTTCTTTTTTTTCTTTTAGTTTGTCAACTGAATTACTTTGCTGTCTTTACTTTTGTTGCCGCTACCACCACTATCATATTACTTTGCTACTAAACACTTTGCTGCAGATACTAAGTTTCCAGGTGTGGTTGAATTGACAACTCAGCTGCTAATATTTGAGAATATTCTTTGGCTCCCCTTGTGTCGAATCAATAAATTTGGGTTGAATACTCTACCCTCGAAAGCTGTTGCGATTCCCTATACTTGTGGGTTATCAGCTGTCTACTACCTTCCGAGTATTTCTTGATGATAAGAAATAAGCTGAAAATTATAGATAAATAAGTTTAGTACGGACGAACACCAAATATTTTTAAATTAACAACATAAATTACCGAACTTAACAAATTAGCTTGACAAACTCACATCTAGGTAAAACCGGAGGCATATCCACATCCACCCAGATGTCGATATTATCATCATCATCATAATCTTCGGGGCGAATATCAAATCTTATTCGCATTCCCTCCTCAAATCCATATGGCTTGTAGAGAGCTTCCCAATTAGAGCAACCGAAATGGGAGCGATCGACCGCATTGTAGAACTTAACCAGAAACTCATAACCATGTTTAGTTCTTAAGTGAGCCCTCCTCGTCTCCACATTCTCAAAGTCATCTAAACCAAAATCAAGCTTCTCCAATACATATGGTCTAGCATGGCATGTGATGTACTAATCGAATTGAAAAAAAAAATCCATAAATTACATGTTGAACAAAAGAAGCACAAGTGATGATATTAATTACGATGAAATGCTTGTCGTTGCATACCGTACAAACATTGAAGGTCTCTTCCAGCTTCACGGTGAAAAACCTATCATTCTATAGGTGAGGAAACCTATTGCACACACCCCGGTCATCGTAGCAGTACCCGCACTCCGGGATCACATCGTCATCAGACATCTCCTGTGTTCAAAATTCAAAGATTATAACTCGACGGCAAAACCCAAAAAAGCCGGCATGACCTTTGCTAAAAAAGGACATATCGAGCGCCTGAAATTTGCCGAAACAGAAATTAATCAACACTCTGGCAAAACATAGGCCATTTATCGATGGTCATTGCATTTCAATGGTTCGAAATATGAAAAAACATTTGAAAATATATTTTATATAATCCTAACACTAAATAAACTAGTTTTATTAACTACTTACTAAGTAAATTAGTTTTATTAACTACTTATTAAATAAACTAGTTCTATTAAGCACTTACTATAAATAAACTAGTTCTATTAAGCACTTACTAAATAAACTAGTTCTATTAAGCACTTAATATAAATAAACTAGTTATATTAATCACTTACTAAATAAACTATTTCTATTAAACACTTGCTAAAAAATCTATTACCCTAGTTCTACCCTAAATTTTCTTCCATTTTATTCAAAACACCTAAAATAGTCAAAAAATATTCTATTAAAAAACCTACAGTCTACGATGTCTACATTCTAAAATCTACATTTAAATTACCTACGATTTGCAAGAACATGGACAAGGGAGGGAGGGAGGAGAGAGGAGGGGGAGGGGCCGGCCGGAGGAGGAGGGGGAGGGCCGGCCGGAGGAGGAGGGAGGAGCGGTGATAGGAGGAGGAGGGAGGGGCGGTGGGAGGAGGGCTACCTGCGAAGGAGGGAGGAGGGGGCGGCCGCAAGCGGAGGGAGGAGGGCGTGGTGGGAGGAGGAGGGGCGGAAGGAGGGAGTACCTCATTGGCGGACGGATGACGGCGACGAACCATGGCAAGGGGGAGGGGGACGAACGACGACGGTTATCGGCACAGGCGAGAGTGACTGAGAGGGAGAGTGAGTGAGAGAGAGGGTCGGCCGCGTGGGGATAAGGTAGGGTTAGTAGTGGCGCGGGTACGAAAAATCGCTACAGCTAAGGAGAATAGCAGTAGCGCTCGGAGGGGATGAGCGCTACTGCTAAGTTGGACTAGCAGTAGCGCTTTACTATTAAAAGCGCTACTGCTAAGTGTAAGCACGCAAAAATACATTGTTTGTCAATGCAAAAATACGTTGGCCATCAATGATCTTTTTATGTACAATCTGAATTATCAATATGAGTCCTTTCTGGTAGGAACCGGAGAAGACTCATATTGCGGCCACAAATTCTACACATAGAGTTCAGTGAAGACCAAGTGGTTGTGATAGTTTGAGAAGTAACATATTTAAAGTGGTAAATAGCCTGCTCGCGGGGCGAGGTGGGACTAAACTTGTGGGCTGAACTAGCAGTAGCGAGTTTTATAGAAGTGCGCTGCTGCTAACATCTATAGCAGTAGCGCGGTACGCTGTATGGCACTATTGCTATAACTAGCTGGACGACGAGGTCATGGCAATTAGAGCAGTAGCGCGGTTTAGAGATGACGCACTACTGCTATTTTTCTTTCAGCAGCGCGTTC
Source organism: Triticum aestivum (assembly GCF_018294505.1). Classification (NCBI taxonomy): domain Eukaryota; kingdom Viridiplantae; phylum Streptophyta; class Magnoliopsida; order Poales; family Poaceae; genus Triticum; species Triticum aestivum. The sequence goes on from NC_057809.1 coordinate 25,481,331, forward strand.
TTCTGGCATGCGTTGCTGCTAAATAGCAATAGCGTCGTATTTTGAAGAGCGCTGCTGGTAATATTCTGTGTATAAGGTTTCCCTAGTAGTGAATGGTTGTGATAGTTTGAGAAATAACATATTTAAGATGGTAAAATCCCTGTTAGCGGAGTGAGGTGGGACTAAAAAACCGCTGCAGAAAGAATCAACTAAAAACCTCTAATACCGGTTTGTGGCATGAACCGGTACTAAAGGTGCTGGTGGGGCCCCAGCCTGACCATAGTGTGCCATAGCCTCTTTAGTACCGGTACTAAAGGTTCGCCACGAACCGGTACTAATGATCTCCGCCCGCCTAGCCATTGGAACCGACACTAATGGTCACATTAGTTCCGGTTCAGTTACAAACCGGGACTAATGTGCTTCACATTAGGCCCTTTTTCTACTAGTGGTTGTTTTCCTAAAACAACAGTTATAAATAATAATCAAATAATCAAACTTTGATTAGACCTAATGTTAGTGTATCATAGTTATAACAACTGAAATAGTCATATTATACGCATGGTAGTGAACTGAACCTCAAGTCCACTATAGTTTGGTTTCCTGTTCACACGACTTCCCCTCTGAAGTCTCTTTGTTTTAACATGTACAGGATTCAGTTTCAAGAGGCGGTGGGGAACTTATAAATTTGCAACACAAATCTGTTGAGATGTGTAGATTGAATACTCTGCTTACTGTAATAATTTTATTTACCGTAGAATTTGTGGAAAAGAAGAACATCATCTTACTATGGCTGGGTTATTGCGAACCGTAGTTTTGTCCCACAATTTAGTTGGAAAGCCGCTAGGTGGCAAATAGAGAAAGTGTAATAAGCTGTAACACAAAGAGAAGGGATTGCGGGTTGCTGTGGGGTTGGATATATCTTTGGACAAACCTCTCCACTGTACAGCTGCATGTGGAGCATTTTTCATTGGATACTTGAGGCTGCATATTTACAAATTTTATCTAGATACTTGAGGCTATTTATATCCCAAAACCAGTAGGGCCTGGTTTACTTATGAAACTTGTTGCCCGAGAGGAGTGTTTCAAGAGATGTCAGGTTTGAGAGCCGAAGAGAGTTAGGGATACTTGAGGCTCCACAGTGGGCTGGCTGTGATCTCCAACTCCAGCGTCTCTCTTCTCTGAATGATTCTGAACTCCGGTGTCTCTCTTCTTTCATCTGATGCGAATTCATATAGTATATAGAGGTAAAAAGAACTCTCTTCTTTCATCTGATGCGAATTCATATAGTATATATAGAGGTAAAAAGAAAAAGTAGCAAAAATAATGGCTTCGCCCGGGTTTGAACCGGAGACCTTCAGTGTGTTAGACTGACGTGATAACCAACTACACCACAAAACCATGCTGATATTTCTCCTATTTAGCACATATTGGAGACAAGGCTGATCTAATTGTTGACACGAGAGCTTTTCTACACACTTGCTTCTTCTTTTTCCGTGAGCATGTATATTTGTTTCTTTAAGTGGTCAACATTAGAATGCATTCTATGGTTCATATATTCATATCACATGCTTCTTAGAGTCTACAATTTTTCTACCATATCTACCCGAAAGTATGATTCAGTACATATGACACATGCTTGTAATGATTTGGGACGAGTTGGCAAAAGAAACAAAAACTGAGATAAATTTCACTTTTACCCCATGTTTCACGTTTATGATAGATTTTACCCATTTTTTGAAAGAATCTCAATTTACACCCCCATTGATGCACTTTGTGCCACATTTTTCCCTCTGCCAATTTTTTTCCAATTTTGTGCTGACTTGGCATGCCGTGTAGGCAGTTTGTTAATTTGTCCTGATTTTCATTCTGGGTTTATTTTTTGGGAAAAGCTTATCATCACCTGGTGGATCACAGCAGCAGCGTCCGCCACCTTCAATGCATGACACGTGTTCAGTGAGGGCTCGTATACCGTCCTTCATTGAACGCCCTTTTGCAACAGAGGCTATGTTTCTGAAAATATGTGATGTTGCAATAGCTTATGACGGATCTATGTTTTACAACAAAACCTCGGTCATGAAAATTTTCTGCAACCAGACCTCAGTTGCAAAAAAAAATTGCAACAAGATCTCAGTTGCAAAAAAATTTGCAACAAAACATCTGCCACAAAAAATTTCTGAAACAAGATCTATATTTCAGAAATAATTCTGCAACAAGGCTTGTGTTGCGGTAGTGAAAGCGCGCTCAGCTCAGCTTGATGCGGCAAATCGGATGGCTCGCGACCCGGCTGATCTTTTTAAAAGATCAGCCGGCGGATGCGTAGCACGCCCTTTATTTTTTTTGGCGTCGAACGGGTTTGCTCTCGGTTTCCCACTTAGTCACATTCTTTTATAACCCAACTTTATAAATAAAGCCAACCAACCAGTTCACAACAGACAAAGTTAAGAGGGTAACACAGCCAATAGACCAGGTCGCTAAACAGCCATAGCAGATAGAACAACAAAGTTTATGGTGCGCAGGCTAACAACCTTACAACCAAAAGCGTAATGCGTGAATAACAACAACACGACAACTGCGAAGAAGGAGCCTGCACTCTGGGAGACAGGAAGCTTACTGCAGATTTATCCCGCGAGATCAACACAACTCCATGGCGTCGATGTCGCGGCACTTAACCAATGACTTCCAGTGTTGCATTAGGATTAAAGATTTGAAAATAATGTCAACAAGTTTAGACGGGAACACATGCTCAATAGTAAATTTATCCTAGCTGTCCAAAGGGCGCAACTGGCAGCAGCGCAACCAAACCAGGACTGGCGTCTCTCTGACCAGACAATGAATTGACAAACGGCAGAAGCTGAGAGAAGGATCGAGGTGACCAGCTAACATCTAGCCATGACCAGATCGATGTACCTCTAGATCAAGGACGTGAAGTCACAAGGAAAAATAGTATGGTCAGCATCGTCCACCCGAGAACAAAGAGAGCAATGAGCCGAAGCCCTGCCATTACATTTTTACATTTTCTAATCTGATCCGCAGCTGGCAACTTGCCACGAATAGCTTCCTAGAGAAAGATTTTGATTTTCAATGAACACGAGCGCACCAAATGGCATTAAACTTGGAAGAAGAAGAGCCAGTGATCATACGCTGATATAAAGACTTAACCGAAAACAAGCTAGAGGAAGTATGGGGCCAAATCACCGAATCCAACACCTCCCAGAGTGAAGGGAAGATGGCAGCGAGACGATGCCAGTCTTCCAACACTACAAGAGATAAGAAACCATGAAAGCCCAAGTCCGAATTATTACTAGCCAAATCCGATGTGGAATTATTACTAGCCAAATCAAGCAGCACACAAGCTTCCCAAGGATACAGAGCACATGAGCCAAGAGGAAGAGGAAGCGCCATGAGGAAGTGCGCCGCCTCCAACCGTTCCTCCTCCAATGCCCGATGATCCTTACCCTTTTCCTCCTTGCATACTCTTGAAAATACCATAATGCATAGAATTTGCATCCTACGGTAAAGAATGCACACATACACTTTTGTTGCCTAGTCGGTGGCTTCAATCTTACTGTTGTATAACTTTGTAAGGTCTTGTGTGAATAATTAATAAAATTGCTGTATGCATCGTTTAGATGCAGAGGCCGGGGGTCCTCCTCCATTTAAAAAAAAACAAGCAGGCAATTAGCGGCGAGGAACAACAACTTCAAAGCACACCCAGACCCAGCCAGCGTACACAGATGCCTATTAATCTATTTAAGGCCCAAAAAACTCAGAATTAAGCATGGCGAAATCTTCCATTCTCGGCTCGATTACGATGAATCAGTTTCAGGTCAAGCTGTTTTGACGAGATCTTCTAAAAGACAGATAAAGAGAAGATGTTGCTTAACTTTATTTAAATAGTGCCGCTGCCTAATTAAGGCATGAAACAGGCCGTTTGGTCTAGTGGTACGATTCTCGCTTCGGGTGCGAGAGGTCCCGAGTTCGATTCTCGGAACGCCCCTCTTTTTTCTTGTCAGGGTTTGGTGTGGGCTGGGCTTTTCTACGAGCTGGAGCGCATGCACAGCACCTCAGAAAAAAAAGCAGATAGGCTGTTCTTTCTCAAAAAAAAAACATATAGGCTGTTGGGCTAACTGTCCTAATTATCAATCAACCGCGGAAAACTCAGAATTAAACATATAAGCAGATAGGCTGTTCATCTTAGAGCCAGTCGCCGGAGAAGAAAAAAAAAGATAAAAGCGCTCCAGCGGGAAGATGGTCAGTTGACAGAAGATATAACAGAGATGGAAGCCTTAATGACTTCCTTTTAGTGATCTCGACAGTACCGCGTAAGGTGACACAGGGCATGAACGAGATCCTTAATGCTCCTTATTCAGACAAGGAGGTTAAGACGGCACTTTTCCAGATGTTCCCCACGAAGTCGCTCGGTCTGGATGGGTTCCCAGCACACTTTTTCCAGCGCCACTGGGAGATCTGCGGAGATGACGTCACAAGAGCAGTGTTGAGGATAGTGGAAGGCACTGAGTCCGCAGCCAGCATCAATGAAACAATCCTAGTACTGATCCTTAAGGTAAAAAATCCCACACTGCTAACTCAGTTCCGGCCGATAAGTTTGTGTAATGTTTTATACAAGATTGCCTCCAAGGTGATATCAAATCGGCTTAAGTTAATCTTACCGGATATAATTTCTGAGGAGCAGTCAGCTTTTGTGCTTGGGAGATTAATTATAGACAACATCATCATGGCGTATGAATGCCTACATTTTATGAAGAGAAACAAAGCAAAAAAGCACCAGTCTTGCGCACTGAAGCCGGATATGGCGAAAGCCTATGACAGGGTCGAGTGGGAATATCTAAGGGCAATTATGGTGAAACTTGGCTTCACAGAAAGATGGATAAATATTGTCATGGACCTGGTAACTACGGTGAAGTTTTCTGTCCAGTTTAATGGTAAGAAACTTGATGAATTTATGCCTACACGTGGAATGAGACAAGGGGACCCAATATCTCCATACCTATTCTTAATAGCAGCAGAGGGCCTTTCGTGCCTCTTAAAATTCGGAGACGAGTCATCAAATTTGAGTGGCCTACAGGTGGCACCTACGGCGCCATCAGTTAACCACTTGTTATTCGCAGATGACAGCCTGCTGTTCTTTAAGGCTAATGGTATGGCTGCTACGGAGGTGAACCTAGTACTGGACTTGTACTGTCAGGCTACGGGCCAAAGAG